>NW_027114767.1:353261-371609 GCF_000696795.3 Halyomorpha halys | reverse complement strand
ATTTCTCAAAATAAATTAATTAACTACTAATCTTTCAGTAGATTTTTAAGAAATTTTGCTTTTTAAAAAGCTATATCTCGAGAACTATTGGACGTAACTAGCTCTTTTAGGGTTATATTTCAGCAAATTTACTCTTCATTAAATAATGTTCTCTTAGATTTTCTAGTGATGTTGGTAGTTTTTAAGATATATAGCTCCGAATGAAAAATTAATGTTTTTTTAAGGTTTTGACACAGCCGCCATTTTTTGTTCCACCTATACTTGGCAGACTCATCAGTTTTGACTAGTACTTATACCTAGTTTTCATTACATTAATCAAAAATTGGGCTGAGATAACTGCTTTTTTTCTTCCCGGCTCTTGTACAAGAAGAGATTCTGACTCAGTATAAACTCGATCATTCATCACTAGTAGAGAGGTCCCTTCCCACTCGTGACAACGCAGACGGCGAGTAAGCGACACAGCGGATCCCAGAACCTACCTTAAAATCCCTTGCAGGAAAAGAAAGAACATTTATATTTACTATATATTATATATATTATGTATACGTATGATTTTGTTTGTAATATGAACTATGAACTAGCAAACATTGATTTTTATGTATTACATTAGATATAAAATATAGTTTGAGTGTTTGTGTCAGAACCGCCAAGTTCGTACGAAGTTCGCCAGGTCTACTTATTTAATTAAATTACCTAAGCACTACTATACAAACACGCGGATATAATATAATAATAATTTTTCCATTCTTATGAGAAGGAATAAGAAAATGCTTTATTTCTTTTGGAATTTATGATATTCAGCTCAGTAATAAAGATATTAAGAAGAGAAAAATAATTTTAAAGTCTCTCCAAAATATTTATGTGTGAATAACTACCAGCGCCTACATCTCTGTTAATTTAAAAAACGTACTCATAATTCATTAATGATGTTGACGATTAAGAGCTCAAACAGTGATACTTGAGATGAAACTCTGTTCTACATCACTTAACAATTTAACGAGCAAAGTGACAAACAGTTTTCATAGTCATTTAGGGTGACCTTCAACTCTTAATTTACAATATTTATCTTCGCCGACTGGCGCCACTTTCTCGAGAACAATTAAACCTCTGTTCGCAAATACCTAAGTCTCACCTGGTAGTATTAAAATATCCCTAGTGGATATGCTAAAAAATAAAATCGATTTGTTCATTAATTAAGAATGATGAGGTAGCCAATGGAATAGAAATAGAAAAGAATATACGAATTAATCACAATAGAACACGAAATTAGATTGATAATGAATAAATATAAGAAAAATACACAATATCTTTGCTTTCAGATCTATGCCGTGAAAGTACCATAAAGGAAAAAATAAAAAACTTTAGGGAGAATTCTACAGGGAAATTATCACACCATTTCTGTGTCAATGTCTAAACCGTAAATTTGGTGCTAAAGAAAACTGTAAGTAGACACTCCAGACATTTTTTAATTAATTTAATTTAATCTGATGCAATTGATATCCTACAAATATGTAAACATCAAATTATCCTTTTCTTTCATAGCTTAAGATAATTATGTAAGTAAATATCAAATATTTAAAGAAATATATATTTTGTTTGTCAAGACATTCGGCTAGAATTTCAATTCGCTAAAAAAAAAAGCTTCACCACATAAATATTCATGAGTCGAGCAATGTTTTTAAATTTACGAGCCCCAAGATCATCTGGATTGTGCAAAATACTAGTTCAAAATTTAACTTATTAGAATATTGCACAAATGATCTTTGGCGTTAGTCCATATTTAGATGTGATTACTGTTATTTTTATCTACAACTGTTGCACAATGTCCTATTTTTTAAAACGAATCAGCATAACTATTAAATTCAATTTTTCTTTAAAATATCTTACAAGTGTATACTTACTCAACGTTTTTGTGAAAAAATTAATACAATCATTTGGGGAAATCTCAAAAAAATTAAACAACATAGGAATAATTGTAAAAACGTAAAAAAACATCAACACAACAGCACTGGCACAACACAGTATAAAATACAAACATGAATTTGATTTTAACAATCCAGAAATATTAGACACGGTGAATCATAGTAAAAATAGAAGCAGTATACATCACTAAAAACATAGACAAAAGCAATTAATTTTAAAACGGACACCAAGACTTTATGAACACATTATATAGATATTGTAAATAAATTAACAATTTAAGTTTGTACAATAGTTATAGGATTCAGAATTATTTAATAATTTAATGAATTGTTATTATATAAAAAAAATTGTTTTTAATAAAATAAGTTTTTAAATTGTTCATCTTTTAAGTAATAGAGGTACGATAATGTTGGTTTGCTTCTATCTGTTTGTTATCATAGTTAGAGATAACCTTTCAGGAAGGGAATTAATTCTCCTTATTTATAAAATGTAATAGTTGATTATTAAAGAAAGTTTTACTTAGTGACAAAATAGTGTTGATATTAGCTAAATGAGACTAATAAGGAGTAAGGTATGTATTAGATAGAGATGTTAATGAGGTAATTCGTTTATAAAAAAATTAATAAATAATATGATATATTGTAAATGTTGTAAGCATATGTAGCTATTTGAGAATTTGTTGCTGTTTGAGAAGATGGGGTGACAACCCCGAAACGTTCTTAGCATTGTAATGTAATAAAATATAATTTAAACGAGGAAGAGTATTATTCATTCATTTCTAATTAGTTTTAAAAAAAACTTCTCCAGTAGTAGATATTACTTTAATACAATTATTTCAAAATCGTCCGATACGTTTTTTTTTTGTTTTGTTTTTTTTACAGATTAAAAACAAGTATTTGTGTTTCTAATTAATCTTGCTAGCACAGATCATCACAAATGTGATCTCAAACATCATCATTCATAATGATCTAACCTAAAACGTTGAAGGACCTGCAGGTTTTAATGACTAGAAGAGCCTTGTTCAGTTGATGTCAGGATTTGCCATATAAAGCATACTTGAAGTAACGTCGTCTTGCGTCTTTTCATTCCAAACTCCTTAAACATCCTAACCCATTATTTCTTAATCTTTCATCCTTAACAATCCGTGATAATTCTCCGAGGCGTCTGAAAAGAAGATGGCCACGGGACCTTATAATTTAAATTAATATTTGAAGTACCACCAATGGGTGGTTCCTTCCCAAGATTTTCAAGTGTATGTGAAACAGACAACATATTTACTTATTGCATTTATTATTTGTACAGTTGTAAATCACATTAAATAAATAAAAAAAAAACTTTTTAACAAACCATAAAATTATTTTTTTGCGTTATGGGCAAATGAAGTTTTCTTTTGTCAAAATTTTTGTCTTACTTTTTCTCAGAAATTTGTTCTTATATTAAAACTTAAATGTCTTTTTGAAAAATACTTTAGGCTAGTTTCATAAGAATCGTTTGAGCTATTTTAGCGCTTTTATATAAATAAAAGCTAAGTTTATATAAATAAAAGACGATTTTCAGGTATTTCACATTGAGTGACTTAAAAGCTAAAACTTAAAAAAAAAAAATCCGGTGCGGTGCGCGCAATAAACATCTTCACGTACCTCTTACATACGTCCCCAAGTTGTATGCAGACTGATGAGTTCCTGTTGAAGTTATTGTTATTGTTGTGATTTTCGAAAATTTGAAGACAACAAATTTTTATTTTTCTGTTTCTATAAAAGTTAGTAAATCATTTTTACACGATTTTGATATGTTTAAAATGATGAAGAAGATGGTCAGCGGTGCGGTTAAAAGAGAGAAAAAATAGGTAAAAACTATTTATTGCCGACGTTTCGCCCTTCTACTTCATCAGGGCAAAAAAAGATGCAAAGAAAGCTAAAAACATTTTGACATAGTGAGATAATAGGATACAAAAACGTAAATTAAGGTAGGGTTAAAATTATGTAAAAATAAGAGAAAAGAAAATTATATACAAATGAAAAAAAAAGAAGAAATAAAATAGTATTAATATAAAATAAACAATGGTAAGAATATGCAAACAAATACGAAAATATATTATATCATATATATTATATTTAAAACGAGTCATATTATGAAAAATATTCAATATCTCAGAAAATTGTTGTTGTACAATCTCTATTAGGGCTCAATATAAATCTCGTTAAATACTCCATAAAATGATTTATAATAAAAATCTACTTAAGAGTTGCTGTTTCTATGATATTTACAAAAATAAATGCACAAAATATTTTTTTTCTTGTTGTTAGGGAAAAATAATTGGTGTTAAAAAAAAATTTAATAATAATAATAAAGGCCTAACGAACCCGAAGGTTCGATGCTGATACAACCAAACGCTCTCTGCATACAGCCTTCAAGTGATGCCGCTCCAAACCCAATTCTACTAAATCTGTTTTAACGCAATCCTCCCATCTACGTTTCGGTCTACCTCTGGGACGTTTACCCGTTATCACTGTTTATTAACATTTTAGGGATCCGCTCGTTACTAAGCCCTACAACCTTACACGCCCATCTTATACGCCGCAAAGATATAACTTGAAATTATATTTACCGGGTGTAGGTCCCTTAATTCAGCGTTGTGTAATCTTCAAATTCTCCCGTTAATTCATCCTTTTTCGGTCCGAATATTTTGCGTAATACTACTAATAATAGAGAAATATTCATTATAAAATACACCATAAAGTATTTTATAATGAATATTTCCCAACTAATTGTAGTTCTCGTGATATTTAACAAAATGATTTTTTTTCAAATTTTTTTTGAAAAATTGAAACTAAGGAATAATTAAACATATATATAATTCTATCAGGCCTCAAATTGAACCTCGTTAAACTCACAATTAGATAGTTTATATTGATATTTCAGCTAATACTATTCCTTACTATACATTCCATATGGGATTCAATTGGGAGAGGCTATCGTGGTGAGCGAACCCTTAAAATACTGGATAAATCCCCGATATTGGTGAAGATGAAAGAACTAAGTTGAGACTTCCAAAGGCATTTCACCAATACCAACTTAGTTCACCAACTTGTCAGCCCTTAAATATATTAAGAGGGATTCTGAAACTCTTCGAAACCTTAAAAAGTTCATCTGGACAGGACGAAATTTTGACTGTAATCCAAATCCACATTCATGGTATTTTTGTTCCAATGAAACCACCCTTGATACCGAATTTTACCTTATTTAAGCAAAAGGAAGCTCTTAAAATTGCCCAAATGCATTGGAAAGATATATTGATATTAGCTACCTTCATTTCATTACGAAAACTAATGTTTGTCACAGTGCTTTGACAGTTGATAAATTCATCGAAGAATTGAAATAATTAGATAAATTAAAAAAGAACGTCTCTCATTTGATTTTTTCGCTTGAAAAAAAAAAACCACTAACGTTTATATGTTCTCACATTAACAACCAATGTGAAAATATTATGCAACTTCAGTGTTACAGGAAAGTAGAGATAGTGAATTTCGGTAATGTATTTTTAATGCTGTTTAAAAATAGTATATTGTTATTCATTTATGCAGATTATTCTAAACGTTATTGTTGAGCGTTTAAATACCGCGACCTTGTGTTGCTGATAGCGTTCAGCTTATCGCCGTGTTTCTAAATTTATACAATACCGTTATCAAAAACATGAAGTACAAAAAATCGACAGGTTGTGAAATAAGCTAAACTAATTGTTAAGCAATTGATAGTGAGTGGTATATTATCTAGTCAGCAGTGAAATCATCCCGTTGGCTCTTCAGGCTAAGATCATCGGCGCCTGCATTGCTTTATCTGAGCTATTAATGAAAGCTGTTAAGCGGCTGAGTGATCACTTTACTCCTTACATCGATGATAAACAGTGTCCTTATAAGAATTAGTTAATTGCTTCTGTCAGAATCAGAAACAGCATCTATAACAAAACCGTTCTCTAACTACTCATTCACAATACCTATCCTTATGCTGTTAGTGTGCAATAAAACTAATTTAAGTTACGTGATTTGATAGTCCGGAGAAAAGAAATTAAGTAATTTCATCTAAGTTTTTAATTACTTCAATAAAAACTATATATAGTTACTAGTCAAAATTCATGACTCCTCGACCATAATTGGACTGAATAAAATAATGGCGCCTGATTCAAAAACATTAATTTTTCATTCAGAGCTACATTTCTTTAACTACTAACAACACTAAAACGTCTGGTGCAGTGCGTGCATTACATTTACTACCTTTCATAAGTTTCCTAAAATGTTTTATGTACATTGAATTGCTCGTGCTAAAGTTATCACTATTTTTGTGATTTTCCTAAAAAATAATCGACAAAGAAGAGGATATTAAAAAGATCCAAAGCTATATTTCGAAAAAAAATGTTACCCTTACAATTAATTTGGGGCTTAAATCATGTCCATGTAAAACTGTTGAAGAAATAAATCCAAAATTTTAAGTGATGCTTATTAAAAATCTAGAATAGTCAATTTTATTCCGAATAAAAAAACAAATTCTTTCATGGAGAAAAATAATGACAAAATGGAAATTTAGAAGTATTAAGCACTTACCCTTCTCAGAAATTTCCAAGTTTATACTCAAATTATTTCAGTAGCGAAAAAAAGATTATAATTGATGTGAAAAAAGCCAGCAATGTAGTGTTTAATCACTATACAATCAAAAAAGTTTTACTTTCAATCACTTAAGAAATACATTTATAAGTAGTTTCAACAAATGATTTTTTTTTATAAATTGTACACTTAATATTATACTTAGCTTTGGGGCTCCACTAAACCTTTGAATTCCTCTCGAATCCTTACAACTCCAAATCCTCAATGCTCCTTACTTTGTATCACATAAAATCATCCATAAAGACCTTAATCCTCCATATGTTACCGATCTAGCCCGAATCAGATATCAATCCTTCCATTATAAACTCCCTAACCACCAAAACCTTCTAGTTTCTAAAGTTGCTTCTTCTTTTTTTCCTGACAATCCTCCGAGGCGCCTGAAAAGAAGATGGGCTCGAGACCTCCTAGTGTAGAAATATGATTAGAGTGCTACCAATGGGTGGTTTCCCTACATGATATCACTCCATTTTTATATTACATCAAATTTATTTAATGTGCTGTTTTGTTAATACAGTTGTAAATTGCAATAAATAAATGTTTAAAAATACTATTTTAGGATACTAAAAAAATTAAATAAGTATATTGCATTTTTAATAAATAAAGATGTAGACCCTAGTGATTAGTTTGAGCGTATTGTGTATTTATTAATTACTAAAATAAATATATTTTTTTTCTTATAATTTGAAAATTATGCATTGTTATATGTACTAAATAAAAGGAGAGAATATTAACATTAATTTTTATTCTGATGATTTTCTCGTTTTCTTATGAAATGTGATTGAGTAAAAATTACGAGACGGTCTGAAAGAATGAGGTGCAGAAAGAGGTTTCAAATTTCGGATTAGTCCTAAAAATTACTTGTATTAATTTTTTCTTATGTCAATCATAAATTTAAACTTTTGGAACTTAAATATTTCTGTGGGGATCTTTTTCTGGTCGCTAATTTAAAACAAAGGGACTAAATAAAAATGAGCAGTAGAACGTCGTAAAAAAAAGTTTTTCTTCAGAATCAATTAGGTGATCGTTTCTTCTTTAATTTAGAATAAAATATTATATGAGTAAATTTTGGGGACTTCGCTAAAACTTTCCAATGAGATTTCTTTCTGTTCCCAAGTTGACTGAACTGATAATTATAACCAGTTAGTTAATATGAGTGCTTTTATACAATGTTGAATCTTAAACTTGTAATATTTTTAACTGAAATAATTCAGAACGTGCCACATTGTAGTAATTACGGAAGTATGACAAAAGGTGGTTGGGTAAGTAGCAATAACGTTTGGTATTTCCGCCGGGTAATATACAATTGCATAAGCCCCTCGGTGAATTGCAACCGAGTGCATTTGGAGAAAATAGAAGAGGCTAGTCATCTACGTTGCCTTTCTGTGTGGTCTACAGTCATCCTTAATTTATGTCGTGTTTGAGTCCATCATATTATTTCTTATATAATTTTAATAAAATGTCATTCCAAGTAACCATAATGTCCGAAATAGATGCAGAGATCATTCCATGAAATATTTATTTCAACAAAATGATCAGAAAATCTAGAAAGAAAATACTCAATAATAATATACATATACTATTGAGGTATATAATATAATTATCATAAAAACACGAATTAATTAATTTTTAAAGAAGTTTGTCGGGGGGTGCGGTCAGCAAAGAACAACATAAATAAACAAAACCATATTTATTTATTTTATGCCGACGTTTCGACCTGAATTTTAGGTCTTCATCAGGGCTATAGAACAAAAGAGATAACAACAACATTTAGAGAAACATACAATTGAAAAGGAATAATATACAAACAAATTTAGAATTATACAAAATATCGAATTAAATCATAAATGATAAAAATTGATAACTGATAATTGAATAATAAAAAAAATTTTAATTGATTGATAATCGTGGAAATCTACACCTCATAATTAATTTTTATTCATTTTACCAAATAAGCCGCAAGATCTTTGGCAAAATAATTTACTTGAAATTTTACATGGGAAAAGGGGCTGTAGATACATTCACGACATACACTTTTAAAAGGGTTCTTATGAAGAATAAAATTATGTGTTTGGTATTTCTCGTTCAGTCCCAAGTCAATGTCATTTTTGTAATAGACATGTTCAAAGAGATCTCTTGAAATTAAACAAATTTATAAACTTCATATTTGAGCACATCCATAATAAATTAATTATAGCTAAGGAATGCTAGCCATTGTATCCAACCACGATAAAATACACCTCTCTGAATCCATTCATATTCACCTCATATCTCATCCTGTCATAAATAAAACCTTTGGTAATTCCCGTATTCTACTTTAAAAAAAAAAAAATCATTATTTTAGTATATTTAAAATGTGTATTTTTTCGACATATAAATCAATCACTAATCCATGATCGCAACACTTTTATTTTTGGCCAAGACTTCCATTGGAGTCCTATACTGCCTAACCATGGTTGGGGGTCAAAGTTCTTCATTTTGTGGGACCCCCACTCAATGAAAAAAGTCGTCGTCCCAGGCCGGATTCGAACCGGCACCGCCAATAGACATCGAGTTGTTAAGACTGTCTTAACCACTGAGCTATGGGCTTATACGGCCACACTTTTATTTTGATAGTTCGTTTGTCACTGATTTATAGATTCCTATAAAAAAAAAAATGCTAAATTCGGCTGACTTCCTATTTATTCTTCCTTTTCTTTTCTTATCTCCTCAACATATCTTTCCTTTTTTTACTTGAATATTTTTACTTTTATCTCTTTCTTTAGGTTCGATGCTAACTTTCTGTTTAGTCCATTTTAAAATGTTTAACCAGTCTTCCGTTTCCTGCTATATAAAATGGTTATCTTGAACTATTAATATTCTTGTAAAGGATAAAATATATCTTGAGAATATGAGGTTGGAAACAAGATCTCATTGTCATGTTGAATAAGGGATGAGAAGGCACCGCCTCAGGCTGTAACGGTTAACAATATAAGTTCTTACACTTGAGGCTAAATGTTGCCTCCGGGTGCATGTGTAGGAACAGTAATTACCATTCTTGAAGACATCGTTAGACTTTGTAGATAATTAATTCAAATTAGCACCTTTTCTTCGGGCTAGCCTGTAATCTCAACTGTTCTGAAGTAAGAAAAACATATTAATTGAAAGTAAAAAAAGTAAAAAATTAAAGTTTTTCCCTCAGTTCTGATTGGAAGTTCTCACATCGCTCGTCTAATATGTGAAGTAGTTATTCAATAATTTACCTTGCCACCAGAACACGCATTTGCAACACACGCACGTTTTTAAAATTGGATGCAATTATTTTAATAAGTGTTTAAAATAATTTACGGCATTCATTCAATGACATTGTATCAAATTAAAGCCACGATTTTAAGACACAGAAAAATAGCTAAAACAGCGTACAATAAATTCATACTCAAAATTTCGTAAAATGTAAACGAAAATGGTATCATTATTTCATTTGAAATAAATACCAAATATCATAGCATTCGTGTATTTTTTTTTTTTTTTTTTTTTTAAGGTGAGTTATGAGTGATCATTTCTACGAATACACCAACATTTTTATTGGGTTTCTTCTTTTACCAACCCTTACGGCGTCGGGACAGTTGTCATCCATTTCTTAAATGCTTCATTATTCATGCTTCTCTTCTTCCCCTCAAGACCATATTCTTAGGCAAATCCAATATGAGAGGACATCTGCAGCCGAGGAAGTTAAGTCATCATCTTAGGAAACTCGATATTGTAGCTGAACCCTTTCGATTGCGGCCTACAGGGTTGACTTTCGTGGCTGCCCAACTAAATGAAAAATAAATTGGTTACCTGTTAATAACCTCTCCTCTCCCACCATATGTAAGAAATAAAAATGGCAGGGGCTTAATAAAAAATACAATATGAGGTCCTCCTTACTTATTCCTCCGTCGTCAGCGCAATCTTTTCCTTCAGTGTTAGCTTCCCACATATTTTTTGGCAGTCTATATCTTTGCACATTGCGGAACCAAATTGATTCTCTTCTACGAATATTTTTCATAGCCGGTTTCTGTCATTTCTCTTCTCCTAATCGTTTTTCGCTCATCCGGTCAAATGCAGTATTGATAATGCTTTTTATTGGCACTACTGTTAAATCAATATAATCTTTTATTAAAAATGTATTTTTTTTAATAAATAATTCAAATTTTATCCATTATAGTCTCAAAACCTTTTATTTCTCTTATAAGTCCGACGTTTCGGCCAATCCGGCCATCTTCAGGGACAATCTACTACAAAACAGTTTCTATTACATATATGATCCTACAAACAATTCAAAATACTTAACATTATTATTTATAATTTACCTTACCTTAATACAACTTTGAAACCATATAATTTAAAACTCTAACTTCATGCAGGCTATTCTGCCCAGTTCAAAAACATCAATTTCTATGAAACATTAAAAACATTAGGTAAAAGATATTTTTTTGTTAATAAGTATACCCCACATATGTTTAATTACCTAATTAGTCAAATATCACTTAAAACAAAGTCAAAATCATTTATCAGCAGACACTATTTCTTAAACTTTTATCACAACAATGCTTGTAACCTTCCTCCACTCAGTTCAAGCATTCAAAGCATTTTGAATTGTTTGTAGGATCATACATGTAATAGAAACTGTTTTGTAGTAGATTGTCCCTGAAGATGGCCGGATTGGCCGAAACGTCGGACTTATAAGAGAAATAAAAGGTTTTGAGACTATAATGGATAAAATTTGAATTATTTATTATAAAGTTACCAGTCTCAAGAAAATATTAAGATTATAAATAATTTTTTTTTTTTAATGATATTTGAAATTACCGGATTTTTAATTTATTACTATAGAATTTATTTTTAACCAGAAGAAATGCCGTTCATTATTTTTTTATGTTTATGAGTAATCTTTTTTTTTAATCCTGTAAACCATAAACATTTTTTTTACATTTGGTATTCTTGGAATTCTTAAATGTAATTTATTTTTTCAAATTAAATTATAATGAAATATTAATTACTTTTTATATGTTTATATATTTTAACGTACACGTTGATCCCAAGAGCCAGATGAAGGACGAGGCCCTAAAGTAAAGAAGAGGCTATATAAGGCCTCGTTGCCCCCACTGACGCCTCGTTATATTATTCACTACTTTCTCTTCACATATGGGAGAGTTGAACTGAGGCTAAGTATATTACCATATGGCCCGCACTTCCTGGCGCCATCCACTCGAGTCAGCCCATCCATCCGATAATGACGTGTCTTCATTGTAAAATAAAGTTTATTTTGTGATTTACTTCGAAATACCTATACCAAAAGCTATAATTTTCTTTGATTTTGCAATCTCTACAAAAGTTCAATACCTTACAAACCCTGAGGACAAATACTTACGGCATGAACCGTATTTCTTATTGATCTAAAGTTCTCTACTCTAATCTGATTTTATCTCAAAGCCATAAAAAAAAAAAGGTCACTAACGTCGTAGTTTCCCCTCTTTGTCCCTATCCATGTGCTGTGGAGAGCAGAGGTAATAGTCCAGGAAAATTGCAAGTTAAACTAAAAGTAATTATGGAAAGATAGTTGACTGTATGAAGTTGATTGCAGGAAGATAGTTCAGGTGGTGGTCAATAAAAGTATCCAAATAGTGAAAAAAACTATTTATTGTTAACTAACGTTTCACCTCACTTTGTAGGGTTAAATGAAAACAAGATACAAACATTGTAAGAATTGACAAAACATTAAAATAAATATACAGAGAAAATACGAAAATATGTAAAAATAAATAATTTTTTATGTTGTTTATAAAATGTGTGATAGAATTATAAATACAGGACTATAGTAATAAATTGTAGACTAGAACTAGTTATAGATATGGTAAAGAGGTAAGTCTAGAAAAGTAAATAGAAGGTTCAATAAATATAGTAAAGTTGAGGTATTGTAGCAAGTAAAAGGAAACATTAAGGAAGTTAATAAAATTAGCAAATAAACCTAGATGTAGGAAATAACTACCAGTTAGATTAAAACAGAGATGACAACTGCCAAGTCCGGCATCTGTTCTCAGGTATAAAATTTCTTCATTACTTCGCCAAACGTCAAAAAGGGTAAACTTTTTTATAATATATAGATAGGTAAAATGACAGAATCATCAAATCTCTTATCTAATATTGCAATAGGAAATATATGAGATAAATGCAGATGTATTAGATATTAAATACAGTATACAGAGAAAGATAAGTCTTTATAAATACATCGATTAAAAAATAAAAATAAAGTTATAAAATAAAAATAAGAATTTCACAAATATCTGTATATCCTATCTAAAAAATGGGAGGAATAGTGATATAATAGACTAAGAGAAAATTAGTGCAATATGGATAAAAATAATAAAACTGTGACAAGTAATAGTAATAATGAGTAGTTGAAAAACTTTTAGGTGTAGTGTGGACATTACGTTAGTGTAGAGATCGTACATTGGTGATGGGTGACAAGAAAGGTAACAATGTGATAAAAAAAACTAAAAAGACAATATTTGTAAGTGTTGTAAGGTGAAGATAAAAATAAATAAATGCAATTAAAAAATAATAATGAAAATAGAAAAACATTTGGATGTCCACAATAAAAGTATTAAAATTAAAAGTGATTAGATAAATAATTTCTTTAAATAAAGACTAGTATAAAAAAAGTTTCCACTCAGGTTTTTTTCATTGAAAAATGGTTATTGAACTATTCCAGGTCGCAACACTGGAAGTTTATTTAAGGCAAATAAAAAACTACAATTTACGCTCATTTTTTATTCAATTTCCAATAACTTGAAAACTACCTAGCGCACGATAAAAAGTATAGAATCCTTTTTTAATGTAAAGTGAATTTCCCAATATTCGAGCCCTAGTACAACTCTTCGCATAAATTTTTCAGAGATGCAGTTTTTCAAATACTAATATTTTTTTTTTCAAATAACGAGTACTTGCATCTTGTAAAGATATTTTGGTAAATATCATGAAAACCATTATACCTAGGAAAATTATCATTATAAATTACTTAAACGAGATTTGAATCGATACCTAATAAATCTTTATGTTCAATATATTCCTAGGAACATATTTCCAGTCAAACTCCTTCGTATGAGTTGCCGTTCGCATATTATTTACAAAAATAAATTCACAAAATGTTGACTTCTTGTCGTTTATAAAAAATGATTGGCAATAAAAACAAAAAAGATCCAGAAAAAACATTGAACGTAAAAGAATTCTATTATCACTTTAGAGCTCGTTAAATACACCTTAAAGTATTTTATAATGAATATTTCCCTACTAATTTTAGTTTTCATGATATTTACCACAAAATGATTCTTTCTTATATTTAAAAAAAAAATTCAACTAAGGAATAATTACACATATAATTCTATTAGGGCTCAAATTGAAGCTCGTCAAATGGACTATTTAATAGTTTAGCTTCTTGGAGTTATAGGCAATATACCAAAAATTTTGGTGTGGTTCCCACATCAGCCAACTTTCACTTAGCAGCCTAGATACCCCTATAGATTTTATGTAGATTGGTCGACTCCTCTTGAAGTTATTGTTATTTTTGTGATTTTAAAAAAAATCTTGACTAGAAAAGACGAAAATTATGAACAGCAAATTTTTATTTTTCATTCGGAAAAATTCGTATTTTAGAATTTCTCGACTAAGGAATAAGGAATATAATTTTTTTTAATGCCAAGAATACAACAACATAACAAACGTTTACGAAGCCGCAATGCAATCGGGAGAGAATTCTTTTCTTTTTTCTTCTCCTTTATTTACTCCTAAAATTCTTTAATATTTTGAATTTTTCAATGGTTTATTATTGCTAACAATGAGAACTGTCCATCTAAGATGAGTTTGCCAATAATCATACTTCTGTTACTATTTATTGACAAACTAAGGATTAGATGTGTTTCTTAATTGATTTTAATTCTAACTTCAGGTTATTTTTACTTTCTGTTTCCTTTGTACAACAAATTCTCTAAATTCTTTGTTTAGTTTGTGAAAAACAAAGAATATTGACTCCTCAAAAGAAGAAGTAAAATCTTTGAGTTACATCAATAATTTCTTAGGCTTTCATTACAATTCCTTTTTCTTTCCGCTTCAAAATGTGTAATTGTTTGTCTCCGAAATCAAATGTAAGCTGAAACGGTTTTTTCGATTACGAGAATGGAGAAATTCGGGACAACAAATACAAAATATTTTTTTAGATTTAGTTAAATCCAATTCCTTAAGTGAGTAAGATCACGAAACTCCCTCTTCCAAAATTCACAGTGAAAAGTCTAACAGATGCCACCGCGAGGAAAGATGTTTACATTTATTCCAGCATTTTTCTCCAGGGATAGTGTAATTTTTTCTAATGTTTCGTCCTCATGTTACAGGGCATTTCTTTAAGCACTCATCAGTCAAACAAGTGATCAGTCTTTGAGGAAGTATCCTGTGACGTAAGGATGAAGTATGGACCAAAAAAAAGACCCTTCATGAAATAAAAAAAGAAAATAACTGATACGACAACCAATGAGAAAAGATTGAAAACTACAAAACTAATTTTTTGTTGTTTGACAATCCCATAATTTATCCCACAAACCTACATTTAAAATCAAAATAATATTTTAAAAGTAGGAAACATACTCATTAACAAATAGAACTATCGACATGGTCTAGTTATGTTCAGTTAGATTGTTAAAATACAGCTCGTTAGGAACGGATGGCTGACCAGACGTGGCAAAACTATAATTTAAATTAATCTTTTGTGCCATCTTCTGAACAAATAATTATTATACAAAATGGTCTAAACTAAAAAAAAATAAAAGTACGATAAAAGAAACGATGGCTGGTATTATTTCAAACAGTAGAAAAGCGTACTTTTTAGTTGTTTTTTAAAATTGTTTAAACATTTTGCGGGCTTTCGTTTTGAAATTATGATTGAGTAAGTAATTAAAAATTATCAGTAAATCAATTAAAATCACTTATTATTCTTCATAATTTTTTTGTTTATAAACATTTGCATAATATTGTTGATTGTCCTGATCTTCTATGCTTTCACATTCATATACCTCCACATCAAACCAAAGCAATATTTGACTTTAGATACAACTTGTCACAAACGAAATCACATCAGGTTTTCCAGTTTACCAAGAATGAGGCACTATGTCAACACATTACCAAATGATATTGATTTGTTTCACTTGAATTTATCTGAACTAAAAAACAAAATTCGTAATACAAATTAAATAAATCAAACAACTTTCGATCATCATCACTTTTTACTATTATTTTTGTGTACTAATTTAAATATAAATTTACAAGGAACTAAAACTTTATTTACTGTGTTATATATTATATTCCATCCAAACGCTTTAAATCTCAATTTACGTGATATCAATTTGTAATTGATATCATATTTATTTATGTATTTGAATTAATATGTAAATAATTTATACTTTTTTTTATAAATGTAACTGGGTTTATCACTTATAAATAAATAATTGATATCAAGTAGTTTTCTTCAAGGCAACCAGTTCTCTCTTCCTTTTTATTTTTTTTTATTACTTTTTTTTGGCAAGGATGAGATAAGAAAGTGGACCGGAACAAAAGGTCGTTACAACATTTTGATAAATATTTCTATTTTTAAAATGTAACCATCTACCAGAAAAAATATTCTTCACTTCTCGGTTATTTTTTAAAAATATTATTAATTCCCAACGACAATCAGTGTGAACACAGAAAGGTTTAGTACCCAATATTATCTATTTTTGCGATACTTAGAACATAGAATGAAATATTTTTTTGCAACATTTTAATTATTGGGATGTTGAGGGGGATGCAATGGCTTATAAGCTATTTAATAATTATAAACTAAATAAATTTGAAATAATTTCAAGATCTAAAACTAATGATTTAATTTACATAACACAGTTAAAATACAAAATACTACAATTAAAACAGAAATATAAGCAATTTAATAATATATAGACTGTTAGTTAGTAATAGCATATAACCAATGAATGAATGAATAAAATACAACTTATAAAAAGAGTAATAATGAATTACTATATATATATGTAAAGTTCAATTAAATTTACAACTGCTTAAATATAAAAATATGTAAAAAAAAAAAAGAAAAAGAAACTCAAATTAAATCACTCTATCATGAAAAAAGTGCTGGTACCTTACGATGTACTATGTATCTATTGAAGGGGTAGGTAACATTTTTTCATTTTTTGAATCTTTAGTGTGGATGAAGGGGTCAGATGTCTATCTGGCTAGAATGAGGTACTCTAACCTCAAAATCCAATTAATAATTGAGATACCAAGATATAGAAGGGACTGTGTACACTTTAAACCATAACAAGTTCAAACAAAAAAAAAATTGAACCTTGTTTTCTTAAAATTTACCGTTTGAAACATAACTCCTTCAATTATAGCCTTACGGGAAACTGTAAATAATAATTAATAAAAAAAAAACAATATAATTAAAAAAAAATAATAATAATAATATGAACCGCTACATCCCATGTAAGGTTGAGTACTTTGTAAGGAGGTCCTTTTTTCAGAACAACGGTTATACAAGGAGCTGATTTTTTCAAGATCACGCTCAAGCACCAGATATTTCCTCAAATAAAGTACACACTTTATGAGGCTGGGTTAGCTCACGGTTTAAATGTAACAAAAAATAATTATCTATCACTATAGCATTCGAGCTCGGGTCCTTGGAATTAATAGCTCAGTACTTTACCACCGTGCCTCTGCGCTCTCTAAAAAAAAAATACAACTAATACATTAATAACAATGAAACTAATAAATTCCTATCAAAGTATGTGAGAAGTATAGAGTGAACTAATATAAAAATAAGAATACCGTATAACTAAAGGGCTATGTATATCTAAATAATATATATTTATGTAGCTAGTTTTATTCGGGTTATAATGAAATAGAACTCACTAAATTGAGAAAATAAAAATAAATAATTTAAACAAAGAAGCGTTTGAAGTTTTTCGTTTCATTTTAATAAGTTGGAACCAAGTTTTAGGACTCGTTAATCCAGCACAATGCATCGTATTAGCCCACTGTGAATATTAAACGTATAATTCAAGTTAATGATGCTGTAACTGTAATTAAAGTTTTAATCCGTAGAAATGTACTCAGAGATTAGTAAGAATGAATGTGTCCCCCTTCGAACTTGTAAATGATTTATGGTCATTACTATAATGAAAGTTTTGATATTTTGATGCTGTTCAATAAGAATTGATTTTGATATGTATTTATAGGATACGAGACTGGAGAGTTATAGGGGAAGTAAGTTACAAAATTCCTTGGCATATTAACTCACATCAGTTCCAAAACCTAGAATGAGTCACTGAGACCGTGGGCAGTGGTCTCACATATTTTCTTCAATAGTCATGCGTCCTCCCTTTGTAACGGGACTGTGAGACATTATTGGTTAACAAAAGTCTCTACCTAGGTATTACCAAGTTGGGAAAAAAGTATTCCATTGACCAGAGACGAATACATTTTTATTCGAAGTTTATATTCAATGTACTAGAGACAAATACATTTTTATTCGAAGTTTATATTCCATTGACGAGAGACGAATACATTTTTATTCGAAGTTTATATTCCATTGACGAGAGACGAATACATTTTTATTCACAATCCCACAATTTATCCCACAAACCTACATTTAAAATCAAAATAATATTTTAAAAGTAGGAAACATACTCATTAACAAATAGAACTATCGACA
>NW_027114767.1:346779-351381 GCF_000696795.3 Halyomorpha halys | reverse complement strand
GTTTTGTTTATTTATGTTGTTCTTTGCTGACCGCACCCCCCGACAAACTTCTTCAAGCATTAATCTACGGTCAACTATCTACATCTCATTATAAAATCTATAGCATTTTCATATTCTGCCTATACTAAAACAAAAAAATGTACCCTTATAGTATAAAATATTATAAATCAGAAAACCTAAAATTAATCAATACCCGATCATAAAATATACATATATATGTACCGCCTTAGGTCCGTAAGACAAAAAATGTCGTCTTAATACGAACACAAATGTATTCGGAAGGTTTAATCATTTAATATTTTTGAATAAGAGATTATTCGTCCATAAAATTGATGAATACAAAATTATTCAAATGGTTAATCAAATATTTTTGCTCGAATAATTGATTATTCCTGTATAATTATGACGAATATAGAAGTATTTGGATTGTTAGTCGTCTTTTTTTCCCCGAATAATTGACTATTTGAGTAGAAAATTCACAAATACGAGTGTCGAGTAATATTTGCCCAACTCTGGCATAGACGATTGGTATATACTAACGCCGTAGTGCTATAATATTTGTACAATATTGAAATGATTGGGACAGACTTACTCGGGGAAGTGGAGTTAAATATTTCATTTTAGTGAGGGAGAACGTTGATTATCGTTTTTAACAACTCAGGAAACGTTTAATATAAATGTTTATAACAACCAAATAATATATGATTTTTTTTATCAAACTTTTCATCTGCCTGTAGGGATCTTGGAACTAGTTAAGGGCCCTGTTCCCGACACGAAATGACAGAAACTCACGTAAACAAATTAGAAAACGGTATATAAGATAATCCAAAACAAACAACAATCTAATAGGTATAGGATTGAAACATTTCCAAATGTTGGTCTATTTTACTAGGATGCGTCTCTTGGTTTTTGTAATTTATTATACATTTAATATTATTCAATACGATCAACAATGGTTCATTCTTATTTTACACGAAAAAACAAATTGATTGGTATATAATAACACTTAAATGCATGTAGAGCAAAGCCGAAATAATATTATATAAAAATATTTTCCAAAAATTAGTTTTTCTCAGCTCTTAGGGCGCATTTGTATGAATCCTTGCACAAATGTCTAATATTCTAATATTTTCATAGAGATAGGAAATATTTTGAAAAAAAAAAAAACTGCACGTAAATCGGTTCAGTAATTCAAAAGTTTACTATGGACAAAGATTTGACCATTCCTTTTTATACATATAGATTTCGTTTTTTAGATTTCTAGGGCGCATTGGCAGGATTCTTGACTTGGAATAACAAAAATACTTCCACCTAAAACATCGTTCCAATGTCCGTAATCTCCCCTTGAAGTGGATTACGGCTTCGTTCCAGAATAAATAAATTTATTTTTATTTCATCTCCGAGGTTAAGCATCCTTAAGATGTATAAATCCATGACGAAATGCCATTACCAACAAAACCGCAAAGAAAAATTACAAAAAATGTATGCCACAACAGTTAGTAAATAACCTTGCGTTGTTGTCAGAACAGTTTAATTGCTGATACCTAATACTTAAAATTAAAAAAAACTGCTGCGGTCAGCGTAGCAGCTCGAATTACTTAGTGTGAAAAGGAAGTTTAAAATAACAGGTCCGGAGAAAATGAGTTCTCATTATATATACGTAGATAGAGTATTATCATTTGATAAAAATACAAATATATCGCCCACATACTACAACTATATAAATATAAGGAAATAATCGTAAAATAAAAAAATTAATATTCCATTTGCCATTTATTTTACCTAATTGATTTTTTTGTTACTTCCTCCAGTTATGATTTTCCATTTTATTTTTGCAACCATATATTTTAATTTTTTAGAATACTAATAAATCACGGAAGTACTTTGTCCCTGCGGTCGATGTCACAGATGAGGTGAAAAAGCGAAATATATAGAAACTCACTGATTTTTTGTTCTTTAGCAAGTTTTTTGGGGGGATCCATGGTGGGTTTGTTTTTGCCCTGTGGCTGATACTACTGATTATAAGTTTTGAGGCAAATATATAAGAACAATGTTTTTCCGCCAATGGTAATTACATTTCGTAAGGTTGATATGTTGGGACAGTTCACTGTCAAGGCGTGTACACATGACAGATAATGTAACCATTAGTCCACTTGGATTACTTGTACTATTAACAATCACACCAGACCCAGTCCAACATTAAAACTGTCTTGATAGTCAACGCTGTCATAATTGTAACTGTATTATCCTATGGTAGTGGCTAACACTTTTGCCTAAATAACTCAAAGTGTAAAATAGTCCACTGTCAAGCACCAGTTACTTCACTGACTTTACTTGTACTATTAACTATTATGCCTAACCTAATGCAACATTACTGTAACTATTAAACAGTGAAAAACGGTATAACTATATTTTTCAAGGTGCTCAGCAGGAATTTTTTTGTTGGAAGAATCGGCAGGACTGCTTATTAGTTAAGTATGGTAACAGAGTAATTGACATCTCCAATTATATATCACTGCCTTTTCTAAATAAATAATTATTTGAATCTCATATATTTGTAAAATAAATAATTTCTAACAATAATGTTATTCTCACAATACTAAATGTCTTTTGCATATTTACGGAAACAACCTACAACCTACATGAATAAAAAGTTAGCGACTGATAAGGATTAAATAATACTAATATAATACTAAAAATAAGTATCAATCAAGTTAAAGTTTTGAATTTCAACACTTCCTTACACATATTATTTTTTTTTTATAATTCTAATATTGAATCACCACTACTTTTCATGTATTTCATGTGTCATGTAGATATCACTCACTACCTTTGACTAAAACTCAAATGAATCAGCTGATCAAAAATAAGTTTTAATAACTACACTGAAACTATAAACATAATAGGAAATATTTAAAAAAACAATATTATATGGAAGACTTTTAATTTATCAATAAGAACATAAATAAAAAAAAAAGTTAGATAAAAAATTAACTAGTAAGTACACAAATATTACAAAGTTATCTCAGATTTAAATAACAAAATAAGCAGCTCAAAAACAGAATTATAAAATAAACACACAAAAATAAATTATCACAATAAATATTTTTAAAACAATAAATAAACTATACTTCATCTAACTTATCTTGGTAAAAGGGTAAAGCTATGATAAAAACATTGAAATATAAAGCAAGGAATAGTACTAAACAACAATTGAATTTAAAATATTAAAAAATAAATATATACACTATTGCACTTAAACGAATACAATAAACTGAAAATTAGTAACCTTTAAATTAAAGGAACAGTTAATAATGCGTAAAATCAAATGGCACTCTGTTGTGACAAATTTCAATGTCAAAAAAGAGACATTACATAGAATTAATAAATACATGCTATAACAAGAAGAATTAGTACAGTTTTAAAATATTAATTACCAATGATTAATTTTGTTATTACAATTACTGGATTAGCTGAAGATTATATTCATTTTTAATTATAACATCACAAAACATCCATTAAATAAATTTCAAGGCATGGATTATCCTTTTTTGTTA
The DNA here is from genome assembly GCF_000696795.3 of Halyomorpha halys. Taxonomy (NCBI): domain Eukaryota; kingdom Metazoa; phylum Arthropoda; class Insecta; order Hemiptera; family Pentatomidae; genus Halyomorpha; species Halyomorpha halys. The sequence continues at coordinate 347,824 of NW_027114767.1, read as the reverse complement.
TTAACTGTTTTACAACCAGTATTTAGTAATTTACTACACTTTAGCAGAAAACAGATTCTTGAATGTAGTAATAGTAGAAAACCATAATAATCATTAAAATTATCAAGTAGAAGGCTGAATAAGCAGATTCTTAAACAAGATTATTCAGATTCCAAGATTATTGGAAAAGAATCACTAAATAAATCTTATTAGTAGAGATACCAAACATCTGGAACAGTTTACAAAGTAGAATGGAGAAGGTAAAAATAAATCAAATAGTCCACTGAGTTCAGAACAGAGTAATATAATCAGGGGGGAGGGGAGATCAAGATTGATATATAAGGCCATATCACAAATTTCTGGAGAGAGGTCATCATTTAAGTACTAAGAAATGTCTAATGAATAGCCATAGCAATAACAGGGTTATCGGTAACGCAGGTGGTAGAGGCACAGGTCTTTGAACTGCGGGCGGTGCTGGTTCAAATCTGGCCTGGATAGACGACTTTTTTTATTTCAGTGGGGATCCCTCAAAATGAAAACTTGACCCCCCACCATGGTTAGAATAGGTTTTTTACCTCTAGATTTAAACAAGTAAATACACTATAAAAGTTCCTCAGAATGCACTTTTACGCAACCTGGTTTTCAAATATTTTCCAAAGGGGACTCCTCTTTGTCCAAAGTCAGGGAATAATAAAAGGCTCCAGTTGCTTTTCCAATGACAAATCACTGAACAGTACCAACTAAAATGGTACGTTCACTTGTAAAACAAAATGATAAAGCTTGAACTGAAATGACCAAAACAGTATAATCATTCCAAAAATCTCTTGACAAAAGGACTAAGTTCAAATTGGGAAATGTTATAAAATTAAACTAAATGAAATTAAGTTACAGGCAAGAGGATACTTGTTTATTTTGGATAAATGCTTCAGGAGGAAGCTGAAGAAGAAATTATGGCTTTCAAATATAATCTATCTCACCCTAGGCCTTACCAATGAATCTCATAACATAAATTGTTTAAAACTCAAAAATTAATCAATTCATAATGTTTCGAGACCTACTATAATAG
>NW_027114767.1:296641-346704 GCF_000696795.3 Halyomorpha halys | reverse complement strand
TTTTGCGGTAGTTTATTTATTTTTGGCATTTGAGTGAAAACCTATAATCTGATAGCTCAGTGGCTTAAATTAGTGGATAACCCATAAATAAATTTAAATTGATATTTACCAAATTTTAAAACACAGAGCAATCAGATTAGAGGTTTTTATTCAAATCATGAACATAAATAGATTATGGCAAAAAAAGGTAGCTGAGAGATTATTAAGTGAGGCATTGATATATTGATATATATGAATCTGCTTATATACCCACCCTTCTTTTAAATTATAAGAACCTAAACTTACATGATACATTAATAGATAAACGCAGCCCTAATCTCATAAAAAAAATAACACAAAATAAAATCAATCACATTACAGAAGTTTGTGCTAATTCTTGATCAAATAAATCAATTTTGGCATTCATTTCTTTGAACAATAATAAACATAATATGAGTAACAAAAATTAACCTGAGAACTGTACAATCAGCAAACATTAATTTACATTATTTTTCTATGTACAAGTATTTCCTAAATTAATTAAACATAATTGTACATAATACATAAGTATTCACTGGTCAAATTAAACATAATTAGAGTAAGCGTTAAGCAAGATGAATTAAAATCAAAATAATTATATACTGTTTGTATACATACATGTATTTACTTTGACATTCATATCCAACTTAGATTTATTTTACCAGATTAACTTAATTAAATAATCGATCAAACATAAACAAAAATTAATATACAAAAATAATACAAACATATGTTAATTCCCATTTCCATGATTGTTTTAATATTGTAAAAGAATAAATTTTCAGTAGTGTGTTTTATTAATTTAATGAGGAAATGAACATTACTTGGTATGAAATGTGTAAATAATTAAAATCCCATTATTTGAAGCCTCTCTTATAGTTAACTAGTAATGTAAATACTGCGACAATTTAAAAAATACACATAACATTTTAAATGCTTAATTTAATAAATTTCTCTTCTTAATTTGTATGCTATAATACTACAATGCCATTCATTACCCAACAATCAAATATGAATGCAACAAAAACCTAATACATACTCTGGACAATCTAGATAAACATGAACATTAAATAATCATAATTTATAATAAAAATACCAACCTTTAAAGCCTACAATAGTGAAATTGTTTTTGTTTTTTTAAATAAAGAAGAAATATAAAAACATCTCTAAAAATAATGAATATACAAATTTTGAAATGGTAAGAATACTGTCAAAGTGGTTTACATAGCTCCTTAGGAGATTGCATTCCTCCATTGATGTAAACAGTATTGCATTGCTGAGCATGGCACACCAGCAGTAATGAAAGGCACAAAAGGGCAAGGAAGAAAAGAGAACTACATAAGTTCAGTCGAAAAATAATCATAGGTTTTCTGGTACTTTTCTTTCTTCTGTTATTCTCCATTAAACAACACAACATGTCTCAAACCCTTGTTGCTAGATTGATTCTTCTCAAAGTTTAAAGATATGAGTGGACTGTAAATTGTTTAAATTCTATCTATGATCAAAAAGAAAATATTAGTTTTAATTATTAATCTCTTTCTCAGTCATAATAAGTAACTGAGTTTAACTTTGCAACCAGAATAAAGGATACTTAGTTCAAGTAAACTTGTCTTCATTTTGTTATCTCAAGTCTTCTGATGTAATTTATAATTATTTATATCAATATTTGCTTATTTAAGGAATGTTTTTAATTTTCATCATCCTTTAATACAACAGCAATTTCAGATAGTGTATTCATAATTTGGGTCTAGATTCGTTTTGAGTTTAAATTTCTGTTTTGATATGTTTTTTATTATTTCAGTCTACTTATATTGCCAGAATTTACTGTATATTTAATTTAAATAAAAAGAAGCATCAGCCAATTTAAAAATATATTTATATTTTTTATTTCTATTTTTTATTTATATATTTTAGTTGAATTTTGAGATAAATCAGTACATAAGGAAAGCAACAAATGTGTACCATCAACTCAATAACTTCATAATCTGCAAAAGGGAAGTAGAGATAAAAACAAATAGAACTATTGATGGGATCGAGGCAAAATGACCAAGGAATACGTGAAAGGAACTTATATTGGATCTGGCAAAGAACAGAGGAATCGCCCTAGATGAAGTGAAGAAGATGGTCACGGGTAGAGAAGCACTAAAGAAATAGATAACAGCTATCCCGGACGTATAAAGCAGATGGGTTGGTTTAAGAAGAAAAAAATGTTTTTAGTGCCTCTTTTCTTTGACGATGACGGCCATAAATTGCACCAGCCATTGATTCCTAGGTGTTAATTATGAATTTTAGATAGTGGTGCAGTCTCCCAACAAATTCATAATCTTTGCTCCAATTTTTTAAGAAAATATAAATCAAATACATAGATATCAAAACAGTGCGAACTAATAGTTTTTTCTTCCATATATACTCTAAGGAAGCATTTGAGAATTTTATAAAAATGTAGAATAGCAATAAAAAGTTCACAATTCAGTGAAAAAGTAACCCACTTTGACAGTAATAATTAAGATAAGAACCTTTTAGAAGGTAAATATTAATTATGGTTAAATCTTCAGAATGAAATCCAAAACATAATACCTATTACTCAAACAGAGTTTATAAATGTATAGTAAATTGATTCATCAGTGTCTAATAATCAACCTAGTTGTAATGAAAAGATTATACCAAAATCAGACGAAAGAGATCTGCCCATCCTCAAGTATAAGAGAAACTTGAATCGGAAAAATTAATCAATATAATATTAAACAAATATATTTTTTGTAAAATATTAAATAAGTAATCTGCTAATGAGAATACTTCATTCAAGACATACCAATATTTCAAAAAAGGTTTTCATGAATGAAAGCCAAAATTTAAGTATCTAAATTTCAACATTTAAGTTATTATTTAAGATGTAACATTAGATTTCAAAAGAACATAATACAAAAGTAATTTACATGGCTTTAAATCAAACTTAAATGAAATTTTTCATAAAAAATCTTATCAGACAAGATTTTAAAATTTGACTGATTTAAAAGGCTTGAATTGGATTTTAAGATTCAATTGGTTCTCACAAGCAATTAATAATTTTCATACCATATGAATCATATGGTAAAAGTGATGGCTGATATCAATGAAAACTAATTTGTCACCAGGATAAATCATGTATCAATAGACAATTTGAGTTAAAATTACACATTCATGAAAATAGTAAAATAATGAGTAAACACATACATTTCTAAAAATTTGGTCATTTTAGGTATCTAATTTGGCCATAGATAAGAATGACGGAAGAATTTAAAATACTGTTCAGTCACTATATAAAACTAGTGCACATTAAAATACATTGTACTGACATATTAAATTATTAACCAATCTATCTAAATAAAATCAATCACATAATTCAGTGGGAAGTCTTCACATTTATTTTATTTTTTTCCTGTCTTAAAATATTAAACATCTAAAATACAAACAATAACTAATGATATTAAGGAGAAAGTTGCCTAATTTGGGAAACTTATTTATTTTAGGAATGATTAGTTTATTTATTAATTGTGAGAGCTCAGATTGAAAATATATAAGTAATATCAAGAATCAGCTTTTACTTTTAAGTTCCAACCGTCTGCTGTTACGGGGCATCTTTAACTTGTCTAGCTAATATTGTTGTGATTGTTGGAAGGAAAGAAATATTATTCATCAACTCATTAAGGTATGGTGCTTACCTCTATACACTTTTTCTAATCCTCATTTATGACAATTTCCTCAGACAAGATTTTTTTTAAAAAATAGTTCATGGAATCAGGAGGTTTTTTTTAATTTTATAACATATCATAAATTGGACTAAAAGGAGTTTAAAAGAATCAATTTAGGTTACTTACGTTTGAAAATAAGATAGTTTATAATATTTTACTATCTGGTTCGTCATTGTTGTAAAAATATTTTTTAACAAGTAAATTTATTATTGGGAACCATCCTATAGAAAAATATTATTTTTAATTTTATGAAGATTCATATAAATTTATTACTGAAGGTTTTACCGAAATTATGCTCATTTTAAGAAGTATTCCATTATAGGCAACTTCCCCCTGTACTGTTCTATCATTTTTTTATATAGTTTATTTTTTTGGCACATTTCTTAAATTATGATTGAAGAGTGAGCAGCCTTAGAACACTTAGAAAATTACGGAAACTATCACTTCCTTACACCAGACAAGTCAAGTCAATAATAGCAAACTATAATATTTTAAATAAGCCTAATCAATCACATGCATCTTTAAACATTAGTGAAATATAGCAGAAATATTATTCAAATATACCATATTTTTTAAGAGGTGTCTTGAGTAAATTTATCAAATAAAGTTCAAAAGGAATAAGGAAAAGAATTATTACTAACCAAATAATGAAAGTCAGTTATAAGAACTTCAAATAAATATTTATACAATAATCGGTGGTGAGATATTGTTTCCCAGAACTTACAGTACATACCCTACGGTCCAATAACCATCCTACAGATCCCATACTCAAAGTTCAGGACTGTAAAAGGGGATAAAACAAAAATTAGTTTTACTCTCATTAAATGATAATGTTTTCATTTGTAAATTAATTCTGAAAAATTTTGCCGTAGTTTCATATGTTAGACCATGCCTGAGAGAGCAGCCTTTGCTGTTTTATCTTAAAAATTAACATGTTTTGAAATAAAACAGGGTTGAATCAATACAAAATTATTAATCATTAAAAGATATGGCACTTACACATTAGCCTTGCTGAAAATATGAGGTGATGATAATCTTGCTTGTTTATTTTTATGTATACTTCTAAAGCAATTCCAAAATTATGCAATTTTCACACTAAGAAAATATGTGAAGATGACCATGGTATGTATAAATTTAGGTGAAAACGAAAAACATTAGAAGCGTGGAGGTAAAGTATGCTATAAGAAAAATGAATTACAGAATATGAATGGATTCATGGCTCAAGAATAAGTTATATAACTGCTTTAGAGCTTATTTATAGTTGGCCGAAACATTTATCCTCAATTCAGCGGGGAAAAAACAATTGAACCTAGCAGGTAAAACAATGACTGACAGGAACAATTATTTGAGGGAGGTATGTGTACATAGTATGTTTCATTATTTAATGGTTTAATTTTTGTTTTGTTTAAATAAAAGGAATAAATGCAATTGAAATTTTATTTTAAACAATGCTATTTCCATTAATACGAATCAGGTCGGTATGTTGTCAAATTACGGAGCACAAGATTCAGCATGGTTAATAGGCAAGTACTAAAACTTTAAACCAATTAATACAGTGGTACCTCGTTATAGCATGGGTTATAGTACTCTGGATTTGTTACAAGATCTAATCTTAACTCTGATCGATCTATAAAAAAAAAAAATTGTACCACTACAATCCATGAAGGGCCTTGGGTCCAGTACTTGGTTAGGATGTACTATTTCTTGACCAATAGTTTTAGATACCAAGAAGAGGTGACATCATGAGCCTCTTTGCTCAAATTTCACTAAAGACCCATATGGGTAGAGGTGAGGAAAGATTTCTTATCCTTCAATATGATAATAATCCACAATCAACCAAAAGGTTTTTCTCCCAACAGAATGAAGGGGAAAAAAGCAATAAGATAGGAGCAGACACCCAATTTATAAAGACTGATAGAACCCAGGAGGTTCTACCAAACCCAACTTTATCAGCTGATAAAACAAAATGCATTTTCTCCCCACAGCTGTACTCAAAATTAGAATTTGGAAGGAGTAAAGTTTAACAACATATCATAATTTTATTAGAAATTAATCACTCACAATAATTAAAATTTGCAAGTGTTTCATGATGAAACATTACATAAGTTAATCAAACAACATGGGATTAAAGATTTCTACTCATTTATAGAAGTTCTTTCCCATTTTAAAGATCTTGTATTATTATACCATCAGTTCTGGATTGAACTTGGAGTGAAATACATTTCACTCACTGATCTCATTTTCATAATAATTATTTCTTTTAGACTATGAAAAAAAATAAACACATTAGAGATGCAAAATACATATTAGATTGAGTTTATAGCATCATTAAACTAAGGAAGTTTGACAATTGGAACCTTCAAATTTAAGGTAGTTTCACTTAGACCTAACCCATAATACTACTAGAGTTCACTGTATTAACGAATATATTATTTTGAGTTGCACTTCTGATCTTCTAATATGAATAAATAAATTGTTTTAATTTATTTTTTTAGTCTTTTGATGGCATGGCTTAACATTATATATAAAAAATAAATTTATATTTTTTTTATAAATTTATTTTTATTAGCCTAAAACTTTATTTGTTAGTAACAGTTCACCTTATTTAACTTAGAGTTATAAAAATGCACTGTATTCCATTATAAATGTAATACAAAATTACTAGCCACAAGTTTCATTAAAATTAAAATACTCCACCTATTTATGAGTTTGAGCGATTAGCTAAGAGGGTTAGTACAGCCATTTCCTAATAAGTAGCTTCACCTCTAATCCTAAGTGATGCTCTGTAAAACCATTTAGCTGGATCAAACTAAAATCAGATACAGCCATTGCTTTTTATATATATATGGTTATATGACTAACTCTTTTTATTAAATTTGGTACTTGTAGCCTCAAAATGAATTTATGGCTTAAAGGAGACTGAAAACGTAATTCCTTAATAGAAACTTATTCGGTCATTTCTTTCATTTCATATACCCTATTATTACAACTTACCAAGTAACAAACCCTGAAACTACCCACTATATCAGGAATTTACATTGTGCCATAAATATCTCCAAGAAAATATTCTTTTAAAAACCCACAACTACTAAAATAAATTTAAAATGGGTTGCTATATTTTATTTTAAAACTTTTATTTATACATTATACCCTACTTTAATATATTCAGGAATGAACTTTAATTAATTGAATAACTTTGAAGTATTAAAAATGAAGAATGTTTCACAATTAAAAGTATTTCAGAAAAACTTTCTTTACCACATTCTTTTAAACATTTAGTCAGACTACATCACAAGCGTAACTAGAAGACATCATTTTCTAAAATTATTATCAAGTAGTAAATTATTTGTTACTCAATAATATTACTCTGGTAATTATATCACATATCAACTATGTGTCACAACAAAGGTGTTTAGTTAAATAATTTACCCCCTTAAACATCCTATTGGCATACAAAATTAATCTCATTAAAGTCTAAACTTCACATCTGGTCATTTTTTAAATACTACAATAATTTTTACATGGAAAAATAAAGAAAAAAAAAAATCAAAATTGAAAGAAATACATCTCAACAGTAGGTCTACTGGTTCACATCAAGTCACAAATATATAGATTTCTACTACATGATTTATATATAAATATATATATATCAGTTAATAATTTAATATTACACTCTAAAATTTTGTTAAAACACCCAACTGATTTTTATAACATTGAAATAAAATATATATACGAAACAATATATTTTTAAAGTGTTTATTAACTTTCCAGATCAGATGATACTGATAGAGTTCAGCAACCTTAGGACCTATTTGGCCTGAACTGCTTTGCCCTCAAGTTTGTGCAGAACCGAATGTCCCCGCAGGTGGTCGGTACATTTTAGGCAAAGTTAAAATCTGGAGGCTGTTGAAGGCATATTTCCTAAGCCCTGTATTTTTATACGTGTTCTCTCGCCTTGTCCCTTCACTAGAAAAATGTAAACATTCAATTAGTGGACTAATTTCAAAATCAATTCTGAGCTAAAATCCCTTTCAAAAATGGACTTTAGATAATATATATTTTTACTGAAATGTAGTACTTTAGGATGTGGAATGATTTAAACAGTGAAAAATCCAAAAATATGTACATATACATTTAATCTAAAAAAGATTTCAAGAAAATATTACCTTCTCATACAGTCTAAAGCTTTTTGGTATTCATGTTCTGCAAGGTCATACTCCATCGAGAGGATATTCACCTGCTCCAGTGTGACAGACATTCCTGTCCTATCCTTAGCACTTTTACAACTTGTAAACCGCAGACCTATATAATTAATAAAACCTTGTTAAAGTGATTAATTTTCAGGAAAAAACGAAAAAATAATCTTAACATAAATCATATTTCTGACCTTTCATTCTACGACAAATGTGTCCAGCTAACTGAAGTATATTCACATTCTTTGACTTGGAAGAAGATATTTCATATTTCAGCTGGCCGATTAGATCGTTCAATGAATGATGTCTACCCCTTGCAGATCCTGAATTATGTTTTTCTGAATTTAAATATATATATATATACTTTTTTTTTTTTAATTAACTAGCAAATTAATTCTAGAGAACTTATAAAAAAAAATCTATCTATAATTTAGATCATGATGCCCTTACCTTCCTGTGCTTTCAAGCCTTCCTGAGGCTTATCATCAGAGATACCTGTAACAAAAACTAAAGACTAGAGAGTAACCACACACAAGGTCAAGCAAAGCAAGAAGCGCGAGGATCTTTATTGGAGACATCAAGTCAAATTTGTAGCCATCTTACTCTGCACTTATTATGAATGAAAAGTCATATCAGCATTGGAATAAATTGTATCCAAGAGATTAGGTTGGCAAACTGCATATTACACTTTCTCTCGTCAAAAATGGAAAGTATATTAGTGATTCTTAGAAACATTTAAGCAACTAGTTTGGAATGGAATTCAAATGAGCAAAATTTATATTTTTTAAATTTCTATTTCCTCCTAGGATGGAGCCTAATACCTTAATCTAGTTTTTAGAGATCGAATCCCCGGCAATCTTAGCAGAGCTGAGAGAGTGACCTGCTTTTGGCTGGTAACAGGACATGATTGGCTCTAAAAACACCTCCATCGAATTGGCATCGTAGATTCCCCGGAATGTCCTCTATGCAATATGGGGGGCATGGATGGGGACCATCTTTTGGCGTGTGTTGGTCTGGAGGATGTTGAGCGAGATGTGGACCATCTAAGAGGAAGAGTAAAATTGTATTGGGCTGCGAGAGGGAAAATGGCATTATAGCCCACTTCCTGTGGCGTAGGAATAAAAAAGTTTTTAGAGATCAAGACCCGAAAAAAAAAAAAAAATTATCCAAGACTTTTCTTCTACTATTTGGTCAGAATAATTTCCAAAAATCATGACATATTTTGATAGCTTAACTCAGTACACACCGAAAAATTTACCTACATACCTAAAACGTCTAAACATATTGATAACAAAAATTTTGTAAAGTGACTCAATTATATTTCCTTGTTTCTAACTTATCAAATTTAGAACTCTTCCTACAATTAACTACAAATGTGAACTGAGCAAAGTGAACCATGCAATTCTTCACCTCAAAGAGTAGAATAAAACCATACAATTAAAATTTCAGCATGGAACTTAAAAAATTACAAATATAAAACCATGCTACTGACCTGAATAAAACACATTGCCTCCACAATCACTGGTCGATAAATGGCAGGAGACTGAGGCACAATCACATCAAAACCTAGGAAATACCCCTTAAAAAATGTCCCAAATTGATCTTAAAGAGGATAATAGGGAAACTTTCTAATAGAAATAAGATTTGGACTTACATTCTGATTGCAAAGTTCATGTTTAATATACCAAAGAAACATTAATATTCCATACCAAACAAAAATATTCTTTTGATTGTAGGTTAGATAAAATTACTTAAACATGAGTAATAGAATTTGTAAGAAATAACTTTTAAAATCATTATAAAAATCATACTATCAGTGAGTAAAAATGTGTAACTTGGATAGATCCGGGGTGCAGGAACTGATTTCAACAAATGAATCCCTTTTTTCTACATTACTCATATTTCTAAATTCTAATAAGTATGAAAACTAGTGAAAAAGGAATATTTCACAAGTTACTTGAATTCATAATAATTAGAATGAGCTAGTCAGAGGAATACTAACCACTGTGATCAACCTAAATGATTTTTATTATATCTAATAACAATAAACTAATTGCTATGATCACCCTTTCCACCAAAAACTGACTCCATTTGACTAACTGGAACCAATTGTTTATGGATAGCAATCTATCAAACCTACCCTGCCCAAATTAGCACCAATGAACTAAGACCGCATCAACTAGGCCAGATCATTATTAATAATAATAATTCATTGTGACCCATAAACCTCTCCTGTTTCCTTGTGGATGGTAGTCAATGTTTTTTGAGTTTTAGTTAAAAAGTATCACTGAAGATTAGCAAAGCCACAAAGCACTTCTTATATTACTATGCAAAAGCCTTTTACAATAACAAAGCAGTTACAAAGTCTTAGCGATTCTGATTCTAATTACAACAAACCTCTAACAGTAGTGCAAACCGATGGTATTCCTATCTTCCTGAACCTGTGGAAATAATCATTGAGGAGAAGAAAATTGTCGGCATTACTCCGTTCCTGAGGTTTAGCTGTTCCTAGATTCTCAGCAAGTGTTGCTTCTTCATTTATACCCACATTGAAGAAAACTGGAGTCACATGGAAAGAAGTCCCAGCTGACAGCGGGAGCAAAGAGAGTACTGAATCCGGAGCTGGGATTTGGACTTGGAGTGAGCAGCGTGGTCCAACAACACGGGGGCTGTAACTTCCTCCTCTGCTTAAATAAAATAAATAAAAATCTAGACAAAAATGTTTATATTATATTTTTAAAAAATCCTTAACTATATCAAATGATAATAACTAAATGAACTATTGAACAGTTATAGTTATCTTAAACATTAAAATAAAACTATTGGGATAAAAATGTTTTTCATCCTAGCATAACAAGATGAATCAATCATTTTATGAATTTATTAATTTCAGTAACACAGTTCCTAACATACTTCATTCACTATAAATTTTCTTCTAACAAATTCTTATCTGTAAAATATTCCTGTAAGTGATGATTTTTTTTCTAAGACAAATTTAAAAAAAAAAGTTAGAAAAATTAAAAATAATGAAAGGTTTCATTGGAGCTCTATTAGCATTTAACTTCTTACTTATTTTCACAGTCAACAACACATTATAAAGATCCAAATTATTGATTGTTTGTCATATATTAATTCTTAAGATAATTAAGGAGATTTTTTGAGCATTCAACAAAATTATGGTACCACTCAACTTCCCATACAAAGAAGAGCATTAAGTTAGGAATTTACTTCAACAAATAAGCAATTAAATACAAACCAATAAAATAAATAATAAATAGATAAAAAGGTGAGAGGGCCTTAATTTAATTTCAAGTATTTCATTCGCTTCTGTTTATGCAGTATAGCAAACATAGTAAAATCAAGTTGTTTTTTTTTCTATTATCCCTTCTATGGAAATTCTAGGGGAGGGTCGTGTTTAATAAATTTTCCTGATTACATCATGTAAATATACATATATATTCCCTGCATCGTAATATTTCAGTGCTTTTTGATACGAACACTAAGCAATGAAAAAGTAGAAAAGAAAAAGAATCATTAATAAACACAGAAGAAATAATAAAGGATAAAATAAACAGCATAAAGAAAACTTCAAAACAAAACTAATGGATCAATAGATAAATAAATAATAAACAAGATAACATAATTTGGATTATGGAGGAATCAGGAAACTAGATATTGTAGAGTCTGACCATAACATTCATAAGTGTCTGTATTTCAAGAGTAATATAATTAAGCTTAAGGAGTCTAAACATTTAACTCATAAAAAATTAATATATAAAATAAAATCATTACAAATTTAAATTGAATTTTTATCAAATCCATTTTACTCTTATGCAGCTGAAATATGGGTTGAATTTCATAAAAATAAACATATAAAATAACCAATTAAAAAAATTAAATTATTAATTTAATCTACTATAATATTAACAGTAAAATTATCAAGACCACATACTACATGTAAAGTACATATAGAAAAGTATTCCATAACTAGATTACGATAATAATTTCAGAACACAAGGTAGTTACAAAAGTCTTCACATATAAAGTAAGTTTTATCAAATTTCAGCATAAAAGGTGAACATTAAAATTGTTCTTTAAAATATTCTGCCAGAGGTTAGATTTGGTGGTCTTAGGTTTACAATCCGCAAAACTCCTACCATCCTGATTTGACAACCTCGGCGAAGTAACAATTTTTTCCTCAGCCATTTTCAGTGAATTTATACAGAAACATTTGGTATACATAATTAAAGGATAGATCAAAGTAGACAACAATATACATTATTTCATCAGAGTTGAATAAGGATCTAAATGGAAACTTAAATATCAATATGCACAAAGACCTTTGTAAACAACCTTGTATAATAAACAAGAGATTTTATCTTTCTTGAAATGAATAAAAGCACTTTTAAATAGTTTTATTAAACAGCTAAATATCGGCTGTTAATAATTATTTCACTTTAACTAATTATAAATCTTATAAATTAAAACATTATTTTCTTGACAGATTGACTATTGAAATTCTACCAGTAATTTACACCAAGACCATTACTTTGAATTTGGTGATGAATGAACCAATGTGAAAGTAACAGTTTTCAGGTCCTCGATCGCAACAGCCATATCTCCCCACATGTCAATTTCATCACCATAATAACTAAGGAGGCCTTCAAAATAAGCCAGTGGACCCACTGTAGTCAGCACATGCAGGAACATTGTGTCTGCTTTCTGGCACCAAAGCCGTGCCATCAGTCCCGTAACCAGGGATGTCAACTGTTAATAGAGAACATATTAAATAATACTTTTTGAATTCATCTTTATGTTTGGTAAAAATAAATTTGATAATTTTGAATTGAATACAGCATCCATGTATAAATTTTTTTTTTTATTTGGAATCATTTGAACCATTTATTTAGTGAGTTCCTTAGGTTTTATCATAATATTAAGGTATGTTTAAGGAATAAAGAAACACCAATAGACAAGTTTGTATCAATCTTGGGTAAGAAAGAAGGCTAAATTTAAGAATGACAGAGATGTTGAACGCCATATTTTATAAACACTTTGTGAATAGTTTGTAAATAGTTTTTAGTTAGTATTAATGTTTATTTTAGTTACATTTATTTTTATTTATATTATTTTCATTAGAATTTAGTTATTTGGAAAGAAAAATATGTACTTATATTTGTGTGTTATAATTAAGTAATAGACAGTTGCTAAGGGTTGATAACCGTCGCTAAGGCATCACCCTGCAACAGGCCAATCATCTTTGTGTTTAAAGCAGTCCCGGCTAATTAGTGGCCATGATTGTTTGTATCCAGCCCTGTCTGCATTCCATTGGTGTTTTTTATTGAACATTTTTAAGTTTGTTAACCGACATTACAGTCCGGAACCAGGTCTTTTCTGCGTTTCTGGGCTTTGAGTGGAATATGAGTTGTTGCCAATTAATCGGCTCGCAGAATTCATAAAAACAACTAGCTCCTATCTGCCCTCAATAAGTCCCAGTGTGGCCCTCTTGGCTTTTGGGACATTTCAACTTTTGATGAGCCAGTACACCAACTTTGAACCAGTTTAAAAGTTACAGCGGTGTATTCAGCTACGGAGCTGCGATCTACACATCTTGACAAGCAAAATATCTTCCTCTGACCTATCTGAGTGAGCCAACCTTTCTTCGACCAGTATTTATTTTAAATATATTTTTGTAAATTAGTTTCTTTTTTGTTTTCATAATTTATTTAGCTAATTTTATTTTTGTTTAAGTTTTTTTTTTTTTTTAATTTTTCTTTTAATCAGTGTTTTATTTATCTTTAGTTTAAGTTTTCATATGTTTAGATTAACCAAATAAATGTTTATATCCGAACCAGTTAGTTGTTTTTGTTCTTTTAAAGCTTTCCAACAAAAAGACATAGTCAATTTTAGGGGGCTTTAACAAATGTAATATTTTCACTAAACTAATTATGCTACACCCAATAAAAATATATGATTCAGTTAGTTAAATTTATGAAATATGCCTTAGGGTAGAATATCTAATGGACACTTGGATCAAGGACTTTACAAAAATAGAAATAAACTTTGGCTAAATTCATTCACTGACTGGAGATAATCATTCATTTGAATAAAAATCATAATGTTCATCTTTATCATTCAGTTGAATAATAATACTAATTTAAAAATAAATATTGCTTTTCAAATAAATTGTATATTGTTTCCCGGTTCATTAAAAATAATACACAATTCAATCTTCAATACACAGGAGACTAAAATGAAGTACACAAGTTATTACTCACTAGAATTCCTTAATTTTATACACGAAAATTTTATGAACACTTCAGAAAATTTTTTATTCTAATATCAATAATTAACTGGCAGAAAATATCGGTAATATTTGGTACAAAACCAGGGAGTAAAGTCTGGTGAATTTTCCTTATTTCAGATCAAAAGCAAAGAGAGTAATTTTTTTTTTCACTAGGATTTCGATTAGTTGATTGAAGCAGTAATTTTACTACTTCAAAACAAACACCATTGTAATATGTTATAAATTTTTCTAATGATCAACACATACCTTATCGTAAATAATGAAAGAATTCATAAAACTTACACAAAAAAAATGAAAGGAAACAGATCAATGTTGAAAAAGAAGTATCATATATTATAGAAAAAGTTCTGTCATAAGATCAAAGAGTGCAAAACACTTTCATTAATTTTATAGGAATATAATATAATTTATTTTATGCAAACTAGATTTTATTTTGAGTTAAATTAAATTGACAATCTAAGTCTAAAATCATAATGTTACTAGATTAATTCACCAGAATGAAAAATGATCTCCACCAGGAACTTCTCTATTTGGTGACGTTATGAACCCAACTATGTGAACCAAACTATTTAAATTTAATAGAAAAATATTTTAATTAGTTGCTTATAAATTAATGTAATATGATATAATCAAATTAATATTGATTCTCAAAAATAAAGTTCTATAATACTGAATAACTTAATTAAATTTTAATAAAACAATATTGATTTATTTAATTTAATTAAATAAAGTAATTTAAAAAACCATAGATTAAAAGAAAAGAAAAGAAATTGGTCATAAGTCATATCATCATTTAGATAAATAAATACTAAGAATTTAACAATTTAAATAAAATAATTCTATACTCACAGCATGAGAGAAGCAAACATGCCTCCGATAGCGAACATTACAAGATCGCTGGGCAGATCTTTTATCCTCCTGCAGCCTAAAGACACTATGTGTCAACCGAGCTGTCTTCAGAAGTCCATCCATGGCTTGACGTAGCTTCTTCATGCTAGGTCGCAGTTCACGACTCCAGTCACTCATGTTGGCTAATTCTAAACCTGTGGTTAGACTGACCTCAGCTCAATTGGGACTAAAGAAATTATATAAAAGTGTGGGAAGCATTTAGCTCTACATGCTTCAAAATAAAAAAATTATTGTATTTATTTATGTAACACTATTTTAGATTTTTATCTTGAATATTTATTATAATAATAATAACTGTACATCGTTATGAGATATAAAAGCTATTAAATTAGAAACTATGTGAATGGATGATGATAAGGCCTTAGTAATAATGAGTAAATAGCTGACCGTGGATTATAGATGAGAAGAAGATGATTGGGGGGTGCGATCAGGGAAGAATACAAATAAGTATAATCTTATATATTTGTGCCAACATTCTGGCCTGCATTTCAGGCCTTGAGCAGGTCTAAGAACAAAAACAAGATAACAGCTATAATGGTTAAATGGAAATACAGAATAACAAGACACCTAAAAAGATCACAGATAAAAGATCCCTAAGTAGTATTGAAGAGAATGTATAGCGTAAAATAAGAATATTGATACTGTGTATAATAATATATTGGGAATATAGTAATATTAAAATTAAGAATGAAAGAAGAAAATAACATAGATAAGAAAATAAAATTTCATATCGATATTATTTTGTTTATTTATTTTTATTCCTAGCCCTGATGAAGACCTCAAATTCTGTTCAATACTTAGCCACTAATAGATAAAACCTTAGACTTAGAACTATAATAAAATATATGGTTAGTTATAAAACCAATCCATTTTTCCTTTGGTGGGGCTTTGATTATATTGAATTAAATAATAAAATTAATTTTTCCCTTTTCATATCATATTGATTGTCCTAGCAGGGATTCCTAAGAAGCTCCTAGTGAGAATTGAAAAATAAGCCAATGGTAAACAATATAGCAGGAAGGGACTTTTCAGAAATAGAATAGAAAGTTAGTCACTTCCACTTAAGGAAATTCCATGAAGATGTATTTTTCCATTGTCTGATCTCTACTAGATGCCAAATCAGACCAACTTGACTATTGGGGCTCCCAATTCCATATGGGACATTGGGGCTTTTCTGCCCGTCACACAGACTTAGAAAGGAGGTCATTACCCACTCTTGAAACTGCCAAATGTGTGATCACAACCTGCACTGCGGGCTAAGCTAAAGAGGAGTCTGGCCTTTACAGCATTGATGAGGAGGATTTTCCTATTTTCACTAAAGATGGAATTATTGTAGAACTATTTAAACCAGCCTAAATGATCACTGATTACAAAATGAAATTACTATTTCAAATTAATGGTGCATAAAAATCGAAAATGTTTCAAAGCTTTATAATACATTAAAACTATCTACAGTAATTGAATCGATATAAATTTATACACGGCAGACAATCAAGACAGTCGAATACCTTCAGTGAATTTGTTCCTAGGAGGAGGTTTCGGAGGTACATCTGTGACTTCACCATTAGTTTTCAATGGGGAATTATCATTCTGTTCCTTTTGTACCTGTTCAGAATTTTCAGAAACGGGTACCTGCGGTGAGCAAAGTTCACTTCTGAAACTCTGCGATCGTCCAAAACTTTTCTGTGTATTCCTGAAAATATTGAAAACCAATCAGAAACATCTTTTTAAAAACAAAACTAGAAAGGAGGTAAATTAAGTTGAAATATTTGTTCCTATTGATAAATGGATCAAGACCTGGGTTAAGAAAATGAATTTAGATCAATAAATTGATGAAATATAGTTTCAATAAAGATATCATGTATTTATTAACTTCAATATTAATAAATGGTTTGGAAAGATAAGAAATATAGTTTCCACTACCTGAGCCTCACAGCAGGCGAACTGCAGCGACCACAGAGGAACTTGACCTTACTAACGAGGCACATGACGGAGGCCTCAATGTTCAACTGGGTCAAGTCCCAGGGCTCTGGCTCCTCTGTAGGCCGATAGTAGTTAGCCGACGGTGAGCTGCACATAGCATGGGTGTCCAACCACAGTCCTGGGTCTTTCTTCTTTTCTTCAACCTCTCCGTTTTCTTGGCTATGTTCTTCAGATTTCTTGATGCTTTGCTGGAAAAGAGAAACTTAATATGAACTTGTTAGAAGTGATCAATAAACAATCTTAGTGAAAAATATTGAGTATCCTTTAAAAAATGTGTGCTTTGATTAATAGAAAAGTGACTTTAACAGAACTGATTGATTGAAATGATAAATGATAAATTTCATTAATATTGGAGGACTGAAACTGAAAAAAATTCAAATGATAAAGAACTGGTCTTATGAAACGAACTTGGAGATACGTACATTCATTATAAATTCATCACATTAGAGACAAAAGTTACAACAATTTTTTAAAATAATAATGTCAAAATGCTTTCAAAGAATTAATAATTTGATTATTTTTTTTTTTAAGATTGTTGGGACTCCTTGACCTAACAGAAAAGGAGTCATACCATTCAGATTATGGTGTACAAACTGTTAAAGACGGAAGAGAAACCAAAAGAATTTGTACCTGAATGGAACCTTATGGTGTCACAAAAATTGTGATTTAAAAGAAGAATGAACTATTATAGTTACACTTTAATAGATTTAGGTTGCAGCTGATCACCATAAATTTTTATAGAACAATGATCATGAATGTGGCAACTGATTTACAATACCTAGTCTCTTATAAGAAATGTTGTATCTCTGATTTATTAATATGTATATATTTTTAAAAATGTTAAGAAAGTAGTAGAATAGTTGGCAATTGATATTCCAAATATTTTTGAGCACATTTTATCATGACTATACTTGTATATACATACAAATATGTTATTTAATGGTTTAATGCTATAATTCATAAATTTAAAAAAAAACTGATTACATTAATAGTTAAAAAATATAACTAATACCTCAAGGTTATAGTTCTCATCAATGGGGGTAGAAGTATCATCAGGAAAGGTTAGGAAGGCCTCCTGGCTCGGGCTGTCAGGGGAGCCGGTGAATCGCAGCTGTTGAGTTATCCTCTTGAATGGAGAGGGCGTCCCCTCTGTCCGGCTCACTTTATGCTCTTCCACAAACTTCAGTGCCTCCTCAACAAGTCCAGGATCCCAGAGAGTCAGCAGAGTCCTTGTCTGTACACATAACAAATGGCTCAATAATTTAAAAAAATCAAAAGTAATTTTTTCCTGTGAAGAAAAAAAAATTTAGACAAATTTTAAATGGATACATTCAAAATTTACAAGTTTTTTTCATTTAAAATTGAAATTTCAGTGTACTGTTTAATTGAAAACCATTCAAATAATTATGAGAGATAGTTGACCATGGACGACGTATATGAGGAGAAGTTGGTTGGGGGGTGCGGTCAAAATAAAACACAAATAAGTTGAAGTAACTTATTTAATTGTGCCAACGTTTCAGCCAGAATTTAATTCTTCACAACCCATTTCTATCCCCTTATACAGGTGCCTACCATACATCCCCTCTCTTTCCAACAACATCCAAAAATTCTTACGTTCTGTTATACCTAACCTTCATACTGATTTTAGACCTCACAACACACTATCTAATATTAACACTAAACTTAAAGACCCTATCCCTCTTTTACACCGATCACATATCATATACCGCATCCCTTGCTCCACCCCTAATTGTAACTCTGCTTACATCGGCAAAACCAAAAACCTCTTAAAAGACCCTATCAAATAATATAAATATTCTGTTTCCTCATATTATCATTCTCCCTCAAAACTTTCTGAACATTCTCTTTCTTTAAATCATTTCTTCGATTTTGACAAAACATCTATACTTGCTACAGTTTGTAACCATGACAAAAGGCTCATCTCTGAAAGCTTCTATAACCAATTAGAACCTTCTTCTGTCAATTTAAAAACCAACAAGCACAACTTATCATTAACATATTCACAAATAGTTAATTTATTAAAAAAGTAATTTTAATTTTTTTTAATTTTTATTTTTTTATTTTCCCCCCATTCTGTAACGTATTATTTCACTTTTTAAACTTTTTCTAACACATTTGTCACCACCCACTTGTAACATTTCCTCTTTACAAAAACACTTTGTCATCTCTAACATATTTTTTAATTTGGAGTCTGGCCGTTCGCGGTACAGAAACCACTTGGCGATTTGATTTCAAGCTAACAGGTTCGTTTAATGTTTTATTCTCCTTTTTCCCCTCTATCTTTATTTTAACCCCACCCCCTTCTTTTTCATTCTTTTCTCAATTTTCCTAACCCATGTTATTAGTCATGTTCTCATATTATAGTATCTCATATTATGGATACATATTTCAGCTGTTACATATATTTTCTTTCTCTCAATTTTATTTATCTTTCCATAATTTTAATTTTAAATAATTAATAAACTAATATATTCATATTTCTTTGTATTATATAACTTGATTTCTATTTTATTTCCTTAATTATGTTATTTTACATACTTATTCAATTACCTATGTATACATTTTATTTTCCACTTCTTTCATCACTTTATTTTATTAATTCCATTCTGTAGAATTATTTACTTTATGTCATTCTGTTTATATTTTCTGTATTCATTGGTTGTTATCTTGTTCTGTTTTTAGCCCTGAGGAAGGCTAGAAATTCTGGCCAAAACGTTGGCACAACTAAATAAGTTACTTCAACTTATTTGTTTTATTTTGACCGCATCCCCCAACCATCTTCTCCTCATACATTCAAATAATTGCTAACATTTAAGGTATACACTAATTGCCTTAAAAATAATCAGCATAATAGAAGTAATAAGAACTTACTTTTGCAACCATGTCATCACAAATAGGAAGCATCCCTGCTGTTTTCTTTTCCTTGGCCAACTTCATTAAAGACTTCATGCCATCAACGACCTCCCTCCTCAACTGCTTGATTGCTTGGATTGCATCATGCGCCATTGATATCTTATCAATAACTACATTCTCACTTTTATTCTTGATCGGTGACTCTTTCACTTGCTGCAACAGTCTAAAAACAAGCTTGTTCACATCCAAGTCCCATGGGATATTTTTAATAACAACAAGAAAAATAAACAAATAAATAAGGATAAATTGAAATATAACATACTTAATCAAACCTCCATTTTTTGATTTGTGAGAATGGGCAGTGAAAGCGCCCACTGTTATGATATCATAAAAACCACATTTCTTCAAAGTGTCGTTTTGAACCCACATCCTCTGGAGATGAAGATTAACAGGAGCAAATTCTAAGGATCTGTCGAATTTGCGAGATGAAGGTTTGAAAAAACTACCTGTAAGATAAAAACACATTTATTCTAAAATGAATAACTTGCATTAATATATTATATACTAATAAAGGAAAACCGAAATTTAATAAAATAAAACTTAATAAAATGTATGTAATAAAATTTGACGCCAATGCTTTAAATTAATTTATTATATTTTTACAATAAAATTATATTTCATGAATGAGATTATTTTTCTGATTAAATATAATTTTAAGTGAATACTTCATATTCAAACATGTTAGGATTTCACATGAAGAATTTATGTTTTTTAATCTGGTACATTAAAATTATATAATCTTTCTGAAATAGACTAATTATAAATAATACTAACCTTTATGAGCTTGAAGATTTTCTTTGGCTTGAGAATAAAGATGAAGCAGGTGAAGATGCCTGTCAAGGAGCTCGACTTGAAGTGAATGCCACGGTTCGACAAGTTCTCCCATCCCAGACACTTCTTGAAGCAGCTCTTTTTCTTCATTAATCCACAGGCCGCTAAATTAATATAGAAATCAATTAACAATTATTTGCACAAATACAACTACCCCTCCAAGCAAAATAATAAACAAAAGAAAAAACAATAATTAAATTCAATGATGATATCAAAAGAAATAAAATAAAAAAGTCAACAGATCTAATTCGAAGACATAATAAGGATTTTCCCATTTTGATATTGAAAACTTCAATTCTTTTATTGTCAATCAAAATATTGACCTTATAATAAAGAAAAATATCAACAATTAATAAATAAACTTACAGAAGCTGCTGTGGGAGTTGGAAACACAGCATGCTCTCTGCCATAACCTCATGGACACTTATATCGCCACCAAGGCCTGAATGAAACCTGTATGTCTGAACAGTTGTGTTTCCAAATATATGTTTAAATGCTCCCTGCCGAGGCAGCTTCAACTTGCACCCGAGTCTTGGGGGAAGAGACTGAGACCTTCGATGGCAATAGACCTAAAACAAAGCAGTAACTATTTTTTTCATATATTAAATAAGATAATTTGAATATTATATATTAATCAGAGTATGAGTCAATTTCACAGATATCCTAATTAAAACAAAAAAAAATTTTAAATCCATTAAATATTCTCTCAGTCCTTTGGCATATCAGTTGTTTCACATTGCTATCATAAGAACTTTTTTACTTCATATAATTCATTTAAGCATTTAATCTAATTGTACGTTCATACATGAATAGATAAAAGTATATAATATAATTTCAAATAAATACAAAATCTAATCTCATTAATAAATCTAATCATTTAATTTAATTAATAGATAAGCTAATCACTAAATAATATTCTGATGTACCATGAATCTCTATTCATTTACAGATTCAAGGATAATTACTAATTCAAGGATGTAATCTAATTTCATTAATAAATCTAGTAACATAATTTTGATAATAGTAATTTAATTTAATTAATAGATAGATGCTCATAACTAGATATAATCTTGTCTATCATTCAAGGATATAATCTAATTTTATTAATAAATCAAAATGTATTTCTTGTTTATTAAATGATTCTTCTATTAAACAAGTTTTCTATAACGTTATCATAAAAGACAATATTCTAAATGCAAATTAATTCTTTGAATAAAGATTCTGAAAAAAAAAATTAATCGGCAGGCACTAAACCAGTTAACTTTCTAAACCTTGTAGACTATTTAATGTCAATATGAAATAGGTTGGTTATCATTAATTGCATAGGAGGATTGTCACATGTTTACAATTTTTAAAAATATCTGCTATAATTATTTTTATTACTAATTTATTAATCAATATTTTTTTGTCGTATTCACTCATATTATACTAACAAGTGTCATCATCAACATAAGAATTTGATGAGATACAAGATACATCAATAATGAGAAGCCCAACAAACCAGAGAGTCATGATGGGACACAGTCCTAAGCGGTGTGCTCTCAGTGCTGGCATTACTGTCTTCCCGCTCTAGAGACCAGACGTGGATACTGAGGAAACCTACTGTTGTGTTGTTGTTCCCCTTCAGCGGTATCCTTAGCCTGTCCGTTTCCTGAAGGGAAGATAGGGTAACACAAGCACTTCCTGAAACATAAAATAAATGATTACAGTACACATTTTATTTGAAAAAATTATGTTTTTAAAAATGAGTTTAAAAAAATTACTACTAATAGGCTCATGTTTGATTGGGATTTTAACTGAGATTTAGACATTTATATATTACACTATATCTTCATTTTGTATTCAACTATAGAGGTTAGCAGTTAAATGAATTGTGCTGTCTGTGACACTGATACCATAAATCTTTACAATAATTAACACTTTGCCATGACAGGAGAATAAGAGATAGATAATCTTGAACACAGAAGTACCTGATTTAATAATCATAATATCCTAGGTCGGGTCTTATTCATTTTTCTATTAATATGATAACCACTTATGGATTATCACCATATTATTATTTTTCTATTCTACTACTTTTCCTTTTGATTTGTATCATTTTATATTTTATTTCTTTATTTTGTTAAATTTACAAATATATTTCAATGGACTTTATTATATATTACATTCCTCAAGATATTAATTTAAATACACAAGTTTGATTTATCATAATAACTTTCATAACCTTATATTTTCATGCCATTTGTAATTATTTTTAAAATACTCATAATTTTCTTGTTTTACTATATTTTTTCATTATTGTATTGTTATCATATTTATAATGGTAATTAACTTGTTTTTTCTATAGCCCTGATGAAGGCAGTAATTTATTTCGAAACAATGGTACATAAAATAAACAGTAGGACAAAATTTGGCTCACAATAAATAGTTTAATTACTATTTCAGTTCGTTTGACCTCACACCCAAACCACATTCCTTTAATAAAATAAACAAGTTTTTTTTTTACAATTGTATTTCTCTAAATCAGTGGTTCTCAACCAGGATTCCACAAAATACTTTTGGAATGGGTAATTTCACGCCAAATCAACCCATTTTTGAACCTTGTCTCAGATTTTCTTCACATTCTACACAGGTGTGTATGTATCCTATTTTTCTAAGCATTTGCTGATAAGATTAATCACTTTATTTGTTTCAAATGATAATGTATGGACTCTGTCATATTCCTACTTCTACTTAAGGGTTCTATCACTTTCCTACTTTTACCAAAAGGGTTCCGCTACTGAAAAAAAGAATGGGAGCTACTACTCTACATTGTAAACTAAAAGGAAAAAAATGTGGGGTTGGGATTCTCAAATCACTTTCATATCCTCGAGAATATTTCTGATAAAAATACTCATTTGTAATTAAACATTTGTAATTAAACATTTGTAATTAAATACAGATTAAGGGCTAAGCTTACCTATAGGAGTTGCTGTCTGAGACACAGTCTCTCTGACATCAAATGCTGTAAACTTTATCTTTGTTTCACCATTGAGTCCGTCACTACTCCTGAAACTGATGGTACTAAGGAAACTTGGATTACTGCTCCTCTGAAAATTATAAAAATATTAAAATTTAAAAAATATCAATGTTTGTTTAGATTCAAATGTATATAAGTACATACGGTTCATTGTTTATAAGTAAAAGTCAATTTACAGAAGTATCTATCTAAATACCTGAATTATTTCAGTATTAGCATATTTCAACCAGAGTGCAGCCGATGGAATGAAGACATGTACTGCCAGCCCAGGATTGGGTGGGCGACCATTACCATCGCAAAGAAGATTGTCACAAGCCAATGATATTTCACAAACTGGTAACTCACTAGGGTCTAAAATTTATTTTTCAAAAAACATAAGAACATATTAACTTCAACTCTGCATTAACAGGTAAAGAAGAAGTGAAAGATTAAATAGTAATAAATCTTAAATTAGTTGCAATTCTTATCCTTGATAATTTTAGTACAATAATTAATCATTTAAAAACTTCTATTTAAAAAATGTATATATTATACATTACATCAATGATCTGTAAAAAGGGTGAATTCAACAAATGTTATTTTCAGATTTTCAATTTTTTACTGGAATAGTCACTGATACTTAATAACTTAATGATGTAAAATACAATCAGGATACAAAAATATACTAAAAAGTATAAACAAATTATAGGTTATTCTGCAAACCTACAATGCATTATTAAGAGATCCAAAGCTGCAGTAGAAGAAACAATCCTTGCCAGCAATGATGCTGCTAGGAAGTCAAGATATACTGTTAATAACTGTTACAACTAAATATATGATTTCTATTCAAGTCTGAGGTTCTAATGAAGATTATGAACTCATTCGAAAGAGTTGATCAGTTTGTGTACCATGGGTCACAAAGTAATGCAACTAATAGAATTCGGATAAGATATGGAGGCAGATAGCATTAGCCAATAGATGCTATTTTGGACTGCATTAGCATCTGAGAACTAGCTAAATATCAAGAGCCACAACAAACAACATTGTATAAGACACTAATCAGGGCAGTGCTTAGGTACAGGGCACTCTTACCTGGGCCTTTTCAAGATCTAATGAAAAGGACCTACTGGGATTTGAAACAAAAATCCAGTATTTAACGTCCAGTGAAAGAAAGTCCAACACGGAGAAGGCATACAAAGAGAGAAGTGTAGTGAACAGTTGTAAAAATAGTCCAAACCAGTAGGCTGTGCTGGGTGGGCCATGTAGTAAGGACGGGTCTATTGCACCAGACTGAGTGCCCACCCAAAGCTTCAATAGGTGGGTGGTGTTAGAGAAGAGGATCCTGCTCAATGTTCGCAATTGTTGGAAAGCAGCACTTCACCAATTAAACTGACAAAAGATGTTCTAGGAAGCCAGGACCCAGCAATAGGTTGTCACACCAATTGAAGAAGAAAGAGGCAAAAAGCATGCAAGGTTAATACTTTCTCAGATGGATTTTCACTATAATGTTCACTTAATAGTTAATCCAGGAAATATAATTTAGCTTATCCCTAATCTTCCATACCGTATATAAAAGTTGATATGTTTTGTTGGAAAAATTCCCCCCCAACAAAGTTAAAAAAGTTGTTTCATCTTGAATTAATTTTATTGCTCTATACAACACTGCATTGATACTGTGTTTGTTGATACAAGTCTCTGAGTTCTATAAAATCTAATAAAATGACATTCAAGAGGAAAAAAATCAAAGAGTAAGTCACAAAATGCTAGTTATTTCTCTACACCAAAATTAGTCGGTTCTCAAAATTTCTTCAAACTGATATTTATGAAAACTCAACATTAATAGTTTTTAAATAAAACTACAAATTAGTTACAAGTTATCTACTCTAAAAACAAAAACAATATATAATATAATTATAAACTAATTAATTTTTTTTCTTTATTATCAAATGTATATCATTAATAAATAATAAGGTCGTGATTCATCATATTATATGTAATTCTTCCCAATTTTTTCATTACCTTATCCTTAGGACTGTGATATACATAATCATTTAATACAAATTACTATATTATTTTAACTGACACAAAGTCACAGTTTACTAGATACAACTGGGGTTTTTAAATTATTTTCTCATACACAAGCCCTTGCCTTGTAACATTATACTTTATTCACATTAATATACAACTATTTTTCAGCATTATTCCTCTGGTTGATAAGTGTAATTCAACGTTATATTAGTTTCTTAAAGATAAATTTTACAAATATTGGTAATTATGTAAATAACAAAATAAATTTAACAAGGCTCAAAATCATAAGATTAAGAATTCATAATAGCAAAAAAATTTAATAGCACGATATAATTTGAGTTTTATTTCTAATATTAAGTTTTGTGCTCTTTAAATACAACTTTAAAATGAGAAGAATAAAAACAGCTATGTATTCATTTTTATAAATGTAAGTACTGCATATTTTTATTCGATATATTTCTCTATAAAACATGATAGTACACATTTTGAAAAAAAAAAATCCAAACTAAATATATATCTACTTGTGTCATTGATCATTTCATTTTTTTTTTATCCCCAAAAAATTTCCTTCAACTCTACAAATTAAATATTAATAGTAATAACTTTATAGTAAGTAATACTTAGTAATAAGTAATAACTTTAACTTACTTATGAAAGATAGTATTATTTATAAACACAAATAAATCTATTTTTTATGCTTATTTTGATTTTTTTTTTTTTAATATTAGTTTTTAGCTAAATTAAAAAAGAAAAAATCATAAAATAAAGAAATTATAACAAAAGATAAGAGTACCAATAGTATTTCCTCTTCTTAAGCGCCACATATGAACATCAAGATCGGGGTCGTGGCCCCTTTTGGTCTCCAACCGTTCCTGAAGCTCCTGCATCTTAGCACGCATTTTATTATAACTAACTAGCTGAATTGTATCAAGCCATGAGTCCCGTTCTGTCTCAGAGTTTGCAGCTAAGTGTTGGTCGAATCCTCCATCGTACACTGACAAAGTGAACAAATCACAGATTAGTCAGTATCACCAATAAATTATCTAATAGCTGCCGTTCGATAAGATAACAGAAGATTAAACAAGGTAAATTAAACGTACTATGGTATCTTTTTCAAGACCAAATGTTTACAATTTTTTGTTTCAAAACCCAAATTAATTAAAACAGACTACCAAATGAAATATTGTTATAATTCATTGATCTAACAGTAAAATAAATAAATAAAGTACATTATTATTTATGAAATAATAATGAGTTTATGAATAATTTCATACTACCAAACAACATTACATAAGAAACTTATGACCATAATTCTAAGAGGATCATTTAAACCTCTAATTAATCACAAAGAAACAAGAAAAAATAAATAACATAACAATTAACATTTTTTCCCTTTTATTTTGAAAATTTAGAAGTTTATGATTGAAATTATGATAATATTAAAATATTAGACAAGAAATTTATTAACTGATATCAAAAATAAATTAAGTAATTTTTTTTTTGAATATTTAAAATATAAAAATCTCAAAAATAAAATAAAATACTGTTAGTTTTAGATTATTCTAAAAACTGAGCATTGGATAATTTAAAAAAACAATTAAGTTTTTGTGTATAATACCATATAATTATCTTTACAAGAACTATGTCCTAAATTTTAGATAAAAATAGGTATACTCATAAGTAGGGCAACTTATCTCTTGTTTTTTCAGTATATTTCAAAAAAAGCTCTAACGATTTACAGATTATTGATTCGCAAATAAAGAAGAGACAATTTTTCATCAATGCTTTTTTTCAGTGCCAGCCTTAGGCATAATGTGGCCAGATCATGAGTGCCCTCTTATGAGATGAATTATGGCTTCAGTGCAATTTCCGTTCCCTTCCATCCCCCAAAATAAATTTTTTAAATTAATTTCTTAAGCTGTTATTTATTAAACCGTACTTTACCGGTATTTTATTCAATTTCACTCTAACCCAGTGTTTTACTTATAATTATATAATTATACTTAAAATTAATTTATTTCCATAACTTAATAATTTTCAACAAGTGCCAGTGTTCCTTCAGGCCAGTACTCTCGGCATGGGTCCAGATTCCTATACACTGTTCTTTTTAAGGAGTAAAAAAAGACTTTTATAAAATAAATTTGCTAAATTGGATGAAGGATTAAGACAAAATAGAAAAATTGGTTTACATAAAAGTAATAAATGCTCTGATAAAAATATTAATTTCAGTATCCAGGACATAATAACATCTTCTCTGTTTAAAATATTTGTGGAACACTGAAGGTATACTGGTACTGGTATTTGGTGGGAAGAACAAGTCTGGCAAGTGGGCCTAGTGGTTTTTTTTGGCAACCCCTAGCGGCTACCTGAGTTGCCGCCGTGTACTAACCAAGGTGGGAGTGTCAAGATTTATTCTTCGGGACAGCCGAAAAATGAATGTTTAACTGCCCCAGGTGAGAATCGAACCCACAACGTTCCGAACCGAGCGCACTGAGACCTGCGCCCCAACCCGCATGGCCGTCACGTCCCAACACTGAAGGTAACTTGACATTTTCTACAACCAAGAAAGAGAAGGGATAAAATAACTAATCACTTTAGTTTTGCTATCATAATATTGATCTACAACTTACCTAATGTAAATCCATAAGGACCTTCTTGTGTAGGAGGATCAAGCTTAATGGTACACTGCTCCAGAATAATCACACCAATCGGTTCTGACCACTGGTCCCTCGATTTGAAATAAAAAAGGAGATTCCCTCGCAGACGACACCATCTCTCTAAGCTGACTGCACATATACATATACTTATTAAAATAGAACAAAAGAAAAATAAATAAATAAAAATCGTTGAAGTCAGTAAGCGTGCTGAATAAAAATTTGATTTAAATCAAGACTCTACTAAAGCAAGCTACAAAAAAAAATCTATCTTTTCATCATTTTAAAGCAATGCAATAATAAAAACAATAATAAAGCCTTCAAAAATAACCAAAAAAATATTTTATTTACCATTGCACAAACATTATAAATCTGATATATTAATTTAAATCATAAATAAATGATATACTTACACTGTTTAATAAATTGAAGCCTTTGTGCATATTTGGTTAGTTTTTAGCAACATTAGTGTGTTAGAATGCTGAGAGTTAATTGCGTGAATTCTAAGATTCGGTTAGTAGCTCAAAATAATCTGAATAACTAGCTCATTTATTTATTTATTAAAAGTTAAATCTTGAAAGAACATAATTTATGGTTTAAGAAAAATTTAAATTAAATTTTTGCAGAAATTTCTATGATTACTATTAGGAAAAAAAATAAAATTCACAAGATAAGTACACTGTATTGAAAATATGGAATGCTTTGAAAAACTAAATTGAAGGAATAAAAAATGATTTACCTATTTGAGAAAAGGATGGTCAGGATGCTATCAGTAACAGTAAACATAAATAAATAATTTTTTTTTTTGAGCCAATATTTCAGCCTAAATTTCAGGCCTTCATAAGGGCTGAAAACAAAAAAACGGAATGACAACTATAAAACAGGGATAAAAAAAAATATTAAAAAAAAAGAAACAGAATAAAAATAAATTAATCTTATATAAAATAAATCTCCTCTATTTCTTATTTTACTGTTGCAATTTTTTTTTTTTTTTTCGCTATCTGATGGTTGTTATCCCGTTATTTGTTTTCAGTCCTGATGAGGACCATAAATTTAAGCCGAAACATCGGCTTAAGTTGTAGTAATAAGTTTTACTTATTTGTGTTTACTAATACTGACCGCATTCCCGATGATCTATTCTTCTAATTGAATGTATGGTCAATAATAAACATTTCATTATGTAATTATTTATTGGAAAATATTAATAAAATGCTGTTTCAGTGGAATAAATAATAGTGCTAACATTCAGATCGTTGGTACATGATTAACTAAAAATATAGATAATCGTAAACAATAAAATGCAAGGATTAAAAATAAATTAGCATCTACAATCATAATCATACATATTTTCACATTTATTAACCTTGTTCCTCCCCAAACTCAAAGGATTCCATTAACCCTAAAAATATGTTTCAGAATGTAGCTTAGCGGTTAGTCCAATGTTCTAATAAAAATTTATCTTTTTTCCTTATACTGAGCAACCTACTTAGGATCATAAGATCTCAAAAAAAATTAAAATTAACAGAAATTTCTGCAAAATCTGAGACAATGAAATAACTATCATGAGCAGTTGTAGAGACGATAAGCTATTAATATTATGAAGTGTTATTAAACACTCAATATACCTTTGCTCGTTCCGCTATAGCAGCTCAGCTCTCGGATGCTCTTAGACTTTTTCCCTCTTTTGCTGTCTCTTCCTGGAATTGTGATAACATAACAACCAACACATCACCACATACCAAATCTTTACACGAAATAAAAGAAAGCTTTCCCCTCAGAGTTTTTCAACATTAAAGCTTCGTTTTCTTAAAGTGAATGACTAGTTTCCATTTTTTTTTTTTTAATTAATATATTATTGGTATGAAAATAATCTTCAACATGCCAAATTCAAAAAGGAACTGCAAATAAAGGCTATAAGATATCAAACTGAGAAATGTTAACAGAACTATAATACATGCTCGATAAAAAAAAAAATAGTTTTTATTAAGTATATAAAATATTTAAAAAAATTATTTTCATATACTATCACAGGCATTCATATGCACACATAAACTACAATGCAAATCAAATAATAATCTTAAATCATATCAATTCAAAAGTTTAATACATGAAAAAATCAAGTAAAATTATTGGAAAAACTTAGAACTGTTAGTTCTAGAATTGAAGAGAGAATTGCATTCACAAAGAAATTTAATCAATAACTTTTCATAATGCATTTCACATAATATAAATCAAATCAAATATTTCATGAATACAAAAATTAAAGAATTTTATACTTCTTTAACACAAAGAAAGCAATAAAGCACAATAAAATACTATTGATACTGAATTCTGAAGCACATATAACATTTAAAAAACACTATCATGAAGCCACAGGTATCAGAAAACAATGACAAAACAAATAAAATTATTTAAAGTTAAAGAATAAAAGCCTAGGACTTATTTATTAGAAAAAATACAAATATTTTACAACTGTTATCTTTTCCTATTAGTACCTATTTATAAATAGATAAATTCAGTTTGAAAACAAATTATTACTTTGAAAAGTAACAGTTTTGAAACAAATAATTGTATAAATTAATTATATAATCTAATACTTTCATTCTTTTAATTATAAGAAAACAATGAAAGTATAAAATATACAATTGTTATTAAAAATATAAATGACAAAATGTTCGCAGTGACTACATAACAAAAATTCAATTAATATAAAAACACAACATTCAAAGCAAAATAAGCTACTTATACATTCACACTTACCTAGGAATTAACAACTAAGTCAAATGACATATCGATCAATTTCATAAAGTGTAAATTGAAAAATATACATAATAAATACCATGCAAAATGAAACCCATAATTAAGTATGTTAAAAAAAATAATGTATTCATGATACCACCCTATTTGGATGTTCTTCAACCAATTTAATATTAAAAGCATGCTTTTATGAAATAGTTAATTGAAAAGTCCAAACTTAAGTCACCCCACATAATTATTTCATCTCAACAGTGAAAGATGATACGCAATTAAACTCAGATTGGGCCAATAACACTAATATGCTCTAATAATCACTTAGAGAAAGGTCTATGACATTTTATTATGCACAAGAAATCTTTAAAAAAGTAGGTTTTGAATCAATGTCACACATTGAGAATTTCATAAGTTAAAAGAGTAGTAAATTAGCTCATTCCTGAAATATTTACATACAATAGTTAAATAACCAGTCATATTTACTTTCTGTGCGTCTGAAAAAACCATCCTGCCTTTCTCGAAGATAAAGGATCCCTTCCTTGTCAAATTCCTGGGATGGCTGAGTTGCTAGTGTCAACAATTCCTGTTTGTTGAACCTCATAATAGGAGGAAACTGCGTTTAAAGCAAACATAATATTAATACATGCCAAATTAAGGACTTCAAACAGTGACAACTGTTTACTTATAGAGATGGCTCACCTAAAACCGACATAAATTAAATTTGCACATTAGAGAACACCTGTTGCTTGAAGCCTCAGGCATCTTCTTCGGTTGTGTGTGTGTTTAAACTGAAAAAAACAAAAATTGTAGTGTGCTGTCACATATCTGGAGAAGATTCACACCGCTGACCTAGACGGAGGCCAGCCCTGGGCTGCACCTTCGAACACAGCTGCTTATCACATTAACCGCCGGGATACCTCCCACCTACCTCTTTGGTTTGGAACATCACAACCTACTCATTGCTCATTACTGACTACAGGGAATTCACAATTAGATCTATATTTATCATTGAATATTTTATAATGAAATTTCATTATTAAAAGATTAAAATATTATGAAAAATGGCACAGGCTGTACAAAACGGGCTTCGGCGGCGGGAACTGCTCCACAATTCAAAATTCCTATTCATGTTATTACTACAGCTTTAATGAGATCACAGCTATAAGCATCCGCTGATTCAAAAGAGGCAAACAAATCCCTCAGCGGATCCTTTTATTAGAGATCGGGTCTAAATTAGCGCGTAGCGTGAGTTCAGAATTTTCCATTACTGGAGTTTGTTTTATACAGAATTATCCGAAGAGCTCCCAAAATATCTTTAAAATTAGCTAAATACCAGTTCGAAACATATCATATTCAGTGAAGACATATATTTTTACGACTTCCTTCTAGGTCATTTCTGACATATGGGGGGAGGGGAGGAGGTTATGTAGAAGATACCATCATATTTTAACTCGTTTTCATTTCGTGAAACTACCAAACTTTTACTTGCTCGGCTACAAAAGGCCTCATGATCAGTAAATAGCACCTGCTAAATTAACTGAAAACAACAATTAATTTAGGACACCTTCCACCAATATACGAACTTCAGTACTTGCTATAATGCTTCCCACCACTATTAGTTAACACCACAATACGATAACATGTTTATTCTTCGAATTTACGTGGTGGCGCTAAAAAACCGTCTCCCAAGTGGGTGAATGAGTATTGCTTCCTCATTATTTCTATTCAGTAGGTAAATAGCTACTAATATTTTAAAGTTTGAGAATAAATTTTATTATTTTAATTTATGAATAAATTTCATTTATCGTTTGAAAATTAAGCCTACGGAAGAAGCTTTTTAAGAAAGTAGGAGATGAAACTTACAGCAGCAAGGTGGTCTAGGTGCGGTCAAAAGCAACACAAATAGTATATAAACTGTTTATTAAGAGCTCTTAATAAATAGTGTTTATACTGACTATGATACACAATCCATCAACGATCTTCGGGTTATATTTATTATATTCTATAACTATGCGGAAATCTGATTTGCCGTTCTAAAAATAAGGTGTGTCAGGGAAAATACGTTTGCGCATGCCTTAGCGAAAGTAGTTGATGGAATTTGATAAAAGTGATACTAGATCACTTTTACACTTTTCTCCAACCGACCATAGATGAAGAGCCCTACCCGAAATCAGATTTATTAAGAAGAATACGTACCTGGGTACCTTAAAAGAATATTTATAAATACATATTGATAACTTTTTTTTTTCTTGACTTGTAATGATATATATTTTTGTGGATCCTGAGGACAAGTCAATAAGACAACTCTATTGAGGAGACGTTCCTTAACTTTATTGTTTGTATAGTCGTTTCCTACAATAAAAAAACAGTTTTGTGATCCAGGAATTTTTTCAAATAATTATTTCAAAACTGCATTGTACAGAGTATAGTTTGTAAATGTTTGTAGGAACTTTTTCACTCAGCTGAATCAGATAGGTTCCTTGTTTTGTTTTTTTCACTGTGCGGCAGCCCTCAAGAAAAGTTTAAAATTTGCTTGAAGGACTTCAAGATTTAAATTTAAAGTTTCGATATATTACTAGCTTCAACTCAATCTTGAACTGTAGATTGGATTTTATTTTGTAACACGATTTTTTTGTACTATCATTTCATTTATTTTCAATTTTAAGTTTTATTCTTTGGCTGGTAGGTTTGATGAATAATATAATTGTACTTAATCTTAATTCAACAGTGATTAGAAAGAAAAGTTACTAATAAGATTATTTATTCACTTCATACGGATATTAATTAATTTTATTGAATTCCAGTTTATTTACAGAGGCAATCAACATTTATCAGAGCACAAATTTCTTCATTTGATAGTACTTTTAAAAGTTAAAAGAATCTACGATTATGGTTAAAAAAAGGGAAAATATCTATATTTAGTTGAAACATATCAAACTGAACACAAAGCCCATAGTCAACCTTCATGTACGTCACGTTTGCGTCAGTTCCCGATCGGAATCACTATCACTTGACCCAAGAATGTTTACTGCCCAAGCAAACATCTAAAATATTTTACGCCGTATTATTTGGTACATGTTAAATTTAATTTTTATTATTTAAATATCTTGCGAAACTTGTAAAATAAAATTCTCTGTTTCATAAATTTAGAAGTGTTTTATTATTTTTTTATTATATATTGATGATTGATTGTATGTGAATTAGAATGAGATTGTCAGGGCTGGTGGAAAAGAAGAAAAATATTGTTCCAACTATTTGTTGATTACCGATTTTTCAACCTTCAACATAGTTCTTCATCAGGGCTATAATAAAAAGATATTAAGAAGATAAAGTTAATTTAAGAGTAGGGGTGGAGGGTGTTTCTTTTTGTGTGCCCCTAATAAGATGCATCCCTTATAAAGACCTTCATTGTGGGTCGAAACGTTGGCAATCAATAAAAATATATATATTGTTGAAAACTATATTTTTCTATTTGACTGCAGCTCTAATCTTCTCATTAAAAATCAGGTTTTTTTTGTTATGAAAATCCGGCGAATGTCAAAGATCAGAAAGTTAACCATGTAAATGGTTAAGTATTAGTTTTTATCAAATTCCACCTTTGGATACTTTTGGTTAACCATGCGCAAACGTACAAGGTGACGAAGCCTATCGACATTCACGATTTGAGGCCTGGATTGGATTACTTTCTATTCATCTGTTTTAATCCAAAAGCTTTGTGCCTAGAAGAACAGGACACAAGACTAAAATACCAAAAAATTAATAAATTAACTTGTTATATTAATATAACTTTTGCATTGTCTGCTACTTAACCTATTTAGTAAATATACAAATTTTACTATAATCTATGTTTTAGAACATTACCCCTCTCTACCTCAAATTCCTAGGTGTTCACATTTTTAGCTAAAGAAGCTGAAGATTCTGAAATGTAATAACATATAAAATGCGGTAGGTATAAGGTTCGGCAATAACTGAATTTCCACATTGTACCTCTGGTAGAAAACAGTACACATTTCATACCCATGTATACATTTTATTATTTTAATGGCTGGTAAATTCTATATGTTATTACATAAACAATAAATAACAGAAATAAAATCATGAGCAGTTTAATTACTAGCGGAATCTGGAAATCTATCTTGAAATTAAATTCTTTGTAACTTTTAACTGCTGGAAGATTAGAAGATGTGCAAGTATTCTGGAAGAAACTTGATGCTTTATATCTTCTTTCCTCATGAGTTTCCGGTAAACTGGAAGGCAAAAGACGTGAAAAGGCAACAAATACATTTTAGCCGGCTCATGTCTTCTATATATCCCAAAATACGGAGTTTTTTTTAAATCATCATGCATTTGGTGCGTTCTAGAAAAAAAGTACGGATAGAAAGTATATTAGATAAAATTCTGCAAAACTTTGTTTCAAACAAATTTTTTTTAATGAATAATTCTAGGGTAATGTACTTACTATCTTATGCGATGGATATTCATAATTGTGTTTTATTTTTGTAATAATTATTATGATTGTTCATTATACACATTTGAGAAATATAAAATTATTGTCTTATCCAACATTACAGTGATCCAGGTTAATCATTCCTCCAATAATCCATTTTTTTTGTATTCATTGACCATCTGCCGTAATACAAATTTAAACTGTAATTAATTCCGTCAAAATTTAGTTTCATGTTTGAAATTACAATTTTATTGGATGGAACCGTGACTTATTAACAAATTAAGCCTGAAGGGAGACATTCTTCCCTGAAACATTACAGTAACAAAAATAAAATAGCTAAACATTTTTATGGTTCAAATTTACTCCATACTTTTTGTACTATCAAACACATTATGAAAAACCCAACGAGTCAATTTCATTTCCTAGTCGCATCCTCGATATTTCAAAAAGTACTGCCACACTATAAAATGCATAAAAACACGAAGACGATAAAAACCTACAACACTCAAAGGGAGTTTTCTTCTAGATCTGTCATCAAACGCAAGTGCAGTTTATCGGATCATTTTCTACTGATTCCAGTGGATGTAAAAATTCGATAATAGAGTAAAATTAAACTATCCCCTGTCAGCATATAAAAATGTTTGATTATTATATTTTTGTTACAATAATGTTTCAGAGAACAATGTCTGCGTCTTCAATAAATTATAAGTAACGTCCAATAAACGTTTAGCATCTTTTACGAGAAGAAAATTTTAATTTTAGCTCGTTTACCAATCATTGCTTCACATCCTTAAAAAATACCCACAACAGGTAAAAACTAGATGACATGTATTTTTATGTAGAGAATTTTTTTTTAAATATGAATTTAAAAGAGCTCTTTAAGTTCAATAGTTATCGGCAGATTTTTTTTTAAATAACGAAAGTTCAACATTTTGTGAATGTATTCTGAAAGAGATTATGGAAACTACTACCTCTTAAGAAATATTTATAAGCTTAAATTATAGTGCCAATAAAAATAAAAAAAAAGATTTTGAAACACATATTTTTACAAAGATAATCATTATAAAGAGCTTTTTAGGGGATTTTACGAGCTTCCAATTGAGTTCGTATAGACATTTTTTCATGCAATAGTTCTCGAAATATCATTTTCTCAAAATGTACGAAAGGTTTAGGGTTTATCGAGTATAATGAATTTCAAGCGGCGTGTCCCTGACATAATCCAATAATTAAGGCACTTATTGTTGTACGTAGAGTAAAGTCTAGTATGAAATAGAGTTATTTTCAAACAGAAAATAAGAAATAAAAAATTGAACGGTATAACCAGTTTGTAGTTTTCCAATATAAACAGTTTGATTGTGACCGATGTTTACTACTCCCCATTATGTGGACATCAATTTCTGCTCAAGCAAGAATAGAGAAAATTGTGTGCTACGGAACCGCACATAATTATTTTTCATTAACTGAGTAATGTAAAGACAAATACGTTCTCGTTAAATTAAATTCTTGCAATGAGCAGTACACTAGAAGTTGGATAGAAATACGAATATATTTATTAACAAATTCAGTTTGTTCCTGCATTTTTCGTCAGTATGTTGTTATATCTGTATATTGCCTACATCTTATATGATAGATATTAATTTTTCTAAAATCTTTAGCTTTCCAGCAGAATATTATAGATCGATGTTACTTTTCTGATATTAATTTTTTAACACTGACAAATATTATCCTTTTTTCTTTTTAAATTGGCAATATATTACATGTTTTACCCATAGTATGCGGTCTAAATGAAATTCCAACCCTCACTTCCTTAAAGGAAGGAAGGTACAGAGAGATGTGCAGCTAAACATTATTTCCAACCTTACGTTTCTAGACAGATGTCCGGGGGCCTCGGATGTTCTAAGCCCAAGGGGACATTATATTAACACATTATATTGAATTTATTCATATATTCATGTATTTATATCTATATATTTATATATATATGTATTTGTGTCATGTATTTTATGTTTTCGTGTCACGTATCTCTATCGGTTCCCGATGGGAACCACTTGAAAAAGTATGCAATATATTTAACTCAAGCACCCCCTTGCCATGATATGCTAATAATAATATTTGTAATTATTCATTGGAGTTCTTCTCCAACGGTAGCGTGTTTATCAATTTACTATGCTATTGTTATTAGGTGATATGCAGGGATTCTTAATTATAAAGTAAAGTCTTTGTTCCATTGGTTTATATTTACAATTATTTATACATTAGCAAGAATAATATTAGTGTGAGAAAGTATAGTAGATCTATTTCCTTATCCTTTAATTATTATATTATGAACTGAGAAGTACCAGTTGGGATCTTTGATATTTATATTGATTCTAAGTTTTTCAATAATATACTTACCATTCAAAATATAACTGAAAGTCTTGCTGAGTTTGATGCGTCTGTCTGCTTGGGCGTTCGCGGCGGCGCGTCCTTGTTCCGCAGCCTGCCGGGAGGTTCACTTCCTCCTCGAGCTGTGATTCCTCCTACTCTCTCCTACTGATCTTCAACTCCTGTCTCCATCAACTTTTTTTTTTTTTTTTAAACCCCATACGGGGTTCGGCAACAGTGGGGTAGTGCGTTAGGATTGCCCATGCCATTTCTGTCAATAAACATCTATCCTTTTTTTTAACTTTATTTTCAAATATGAACTAAATTATTTGGTGGAACCATTTAATTTTTTAGAGAAAATTTTTTAAAAAACATGGTGCAGCCCAGCACTCGGTCGAGTGCCTTAAGATGGGGCTACACCTTATCCAGCAGCTTCCGTCCGGTACGTCCAACACGCCTGGTCCGCATCAGTCCGGTTTTCACCTCCAGTACGCAGGCTTGTCCAGCCCTCCTGGTCTCATCCTGCTTCTTCCCAGTCATCTTCCATTGGTGGCTCGCCGACCTCCGGGTGGTAGAGCCCTTCCCAATGTAAAGTGCGTTGGGCCGACCACCTGTCTCCCTCAACCTGCTCTCTCAAAACTGATCTTCCTTCTTTTTACTCTTTTTCCCTCCACTACTTCTCATTCCTCCCCACTTCCGATCCTTGTATTCCCATTGGCCGAAATCCAGCTCCCACTCTCTTTTACTTATCGTTCAGAGGGGACGGGAAGGTCATTGGACTTTCGGTCCTTGTCAGTCTCCTTCTCCCTTTGATCTCTGGCCCCGAGCAATTAGTTCTCTATACACTATATAGATAAGCCCTAGCTGAGAGGTGCGCAGGTGTCTCTCTTATCTTTACTTCAAATTGGCGTTGGTTAACAGCCTCGACCTGTGTGCCCCGGTCCATACCTGGTAGAGTACCCCTGCCTTCTTTGGTCCCATCTGGCATGTATATATGAGTTATATCTCAATTAATACATATTAATTTTAATATGTTTTGCCGCCAAGGTCAATGACTCAGATGGTTCATTTGGTATGCAGACCAGAGAGGGAGAGATCCAGCAGAAGGCATCAAAATCTATGGACCAGCTAGGCCAATCTGCAGGAAACAGAGACCATAGCTAGAAACATACATTCAACCACCCACAGAATTCATTAATTGCAAAGCCTGGTTACTAACAATCACCAGTATTTCTAGTCACATTTCCTATAAGAAGCAACATTAATTCATAACAAATTTATTTTTATTTATGAGCTCTCTTAGAAATTAAGATGTATATATAGGGTGTTTTTTTAAGCCCGATAGAACTAAATTGTAATCAAATTTTTTTTTTTATTCGAAAGATCAATACGTGACATTAACATTTGAAAATGATTTCGGGCATATGGGCACCGCGGCTGTTCTTGACGAAGCGCATTCTGGACGTCCAATTTTGGGCCACTTTTTCGAGCACTGCTGGCCGTATGTCACGAATAACACGAACAATGCTGGTCTCCAAGGCGTCAATTGTTGCTGGTTTATCAGCATAAACCAGTGACTTCACGTAGCCCCACAGGAAATAATCGAGAGGTGTCAAATCGCACGACCATATGCGGCAATTTTGCTTATTAACAAACCCGTTAAGCCAAAAATGCGCCTCATCGCTGAACACAATTTTACAGAATGCGCTTCGTCAAGAACAGCCGCGGTGCCCATATGCCCGAAATCATTTTCAAATGTTAATGTCACGTATTGATCTTTCGAATAAAAAAAAAATTTTGATTACAATTTAATTTTTTGTGTTATTTTTTACAATTTCAAGTTCTATCGGGCTTAAAAAAAGACCCTATATTTGTAAATAACTATAGTATTATCCTAAGACTATAACTTGATTTGGTTTAAATACCCTCCATGCTACAATAGCTGGGTAAATTGGTGAGCAGCATACTTTTTGAGAAGATATTCTATGTTTAAGTAAACCCAATTACATCTAGCATACCATTGCTGGGAGTCTGTCGTGCTAGCATTTGAATAACACAGATACATCATACATTTTTGAGAACTGTAGATATGTTTCCATTAGGAACCAATAGGAATATATAATTTAAATTGATAATAAAAATACATACATTTATAATATATGGGGTTTATGAAACCCTCTCTCGTTCCTAGAAAGGCGGTGAGCTAGAAACGTAGCAATTAATTAATTAAAGTCTTCTTGGATGTTGTTTGGATTCATAACACTCCATTGCAC
The DNA here is from genome assembly GCF_000696795.3 of Halyomorpha halys. Taxonomy (NCBI): domain Eukaryota; kingdom Metazoa; phylum Arthropoda; class Insecta; order Hemiptera; family Pentatomidae; genus Halyomorpha; species Halyomorpha halys. The sequence goes on along the minus strand of NW_027114767.1, from coordinate 306,283 downwards.
CTGTAAGTTTGGAAGTGAGTATATAGTTCTAACATATGTATCATAAGTAGCAACTGATCCTAGAGAAATCTGCCGCAGTATATGTCAGTCTAAACATATACATAGTAAACTAAAAACATAAATTATTAAGTTGGGTGTGTTTCTTCTCCATTTATCATTCTGAGAAGTTCATACGCAATCACGTCACCACAATCAGCTGATAATGTGGGTGGAATGACTTTGACCTATCATTACGTTAGAATTGTTATTATTTTCCATCAGGACAATATGTAATAAACGTCAAACATATTTTATATGACAGATAGCGTTTGGCATTTAACGATCTTTTATCAAAACAAAACAGGATTCATTAAATACAAAGATCTCACTGCCACTATTCACTTTATATAACAGTCGATAAGTTTAAAGAATTTACTAATTTATAATCAAATTAAACTATCAATAATTAATAATAATACAATCGAGTACGTGCATTCAACTAGCCTGAGGTTATAATTGAAACAAAAAGAGGCGTCTATAGTTATTGACCGTTTTCGAGCTTGATTCCGTAATCTTACTAATTGTATCATAAATTCATTTTTAGTGTCAGTTACCTATAGAAGAAAGGTATAGTATGGGAAAGTATAGTGACCGTGAAAAATTTCGAATCCCATTTTTTGACGGAAATACAAATTTTAAATGACAACCAAAAATGTGTATATTTATGTGAACAGCCGCTTTCAAAAACGAAAAGTTGAACGAAACTAAAATTAAGAATTTTTTATACAACACTCTATGGTGCTCAGTGATTCTCCCTAAACGAAAAATTATGACTTTTGATGAAAAAGTCCACATCCCATGATCCAATGGGATCATTTAAAACAACTGTGAATATAATTAATAAATAATTATTATTTATAAACCTCATAATTAATAATTTCCCATTTAAGTAGTTTATAGAGAAGTCCTGATAAAGTTGTAAAATTTGGATACCACCATAACAATAATCATGATACAGACAAAAAAGTTCTTTAACTGACCATTTATTTTCTATGATAAACGAACCAAAATTCGACCTGTATTTTTTTAGAATTTTTTTTAAAGGAATCATATTAGGTAGATATTTGGGTTAATCATTTCAAAAATTCATTGTTGATTGGTTAGATGATTTATAATTTTATTGGCCAAACATACATTATTTCAACAGAAAACGCTATGGAAGAGTCATTAAAATTTCTCATAAATTCATGTTCACATAAATGCTCATTTATGAAATATGAAAATCTTAAACTGGTCAAACCAGGGTCTGAGCACTCAAGTCCAAAAAAAAAAAGATTTCGGCCATTGGTCTGTGTGTTTGTGTATCTGCACCACGATTACCTCTCGAATGAATGAGCCAATTTCGTTGTTTTTTTACGTTAAGTTTATTTTGACTAGTAAAAATCTAAATAAAAGTAAAACAAACAATTAAAAAATCTATTTTTATTTATTAGCTATATCTCTGAAAAATATTGCTGACAATAATTTCTAGAGTGCTCTGACCACTATAAACTACTTTAAATATATTTCAAAAGAAAAAAAAAATTCAAATTAAATCATACATCATGTTGGGAGAGGTCAATTTTCTCGTTATAACTTTGAAAATATGCAAATAAGAATTTCTCTACCATTTGAGAGGAGACAAAAAAGTAAAATACAAGTTTTTTTTTTGTTTCAAATATACAAAAATTACGAGGTAAAGAGGAAATATCTACGTTAGAGTAAGAGTTTGAGCCACAACACCACATTTAGGGATCAGTAAAGAATGTTGATGAAAGACGATCAGATGCAAAATTGATTTTCTTATGTCTCCTACGGTTTCTAGGATATTTCATTTCTTATCCTTTTATATGGAACATAATATGTAAGTGTATTTATCATTAAATTATTCTTAAGTTAATTTAATAATATATAACTTCAGATTATATCCGACATTACTGGTGATATTATTTATTTAGTGTTCTTTTTTTTTTATTAAACATTCCTTTATAGAATAGTCGACTCATTTGAAAAGTTAGTACAGGTCTTTAAAGTTATAGTTAAGTTTAAGTCGTATAATCTATCACCTATCACTAATAAATACATGGACAATCATGTCTTGGTTTTTAATTCTTACCTAAAATGCTAATATCTGATATTATTTTTAATTGATCTGGTTTCACTTAAACTAACCTTTATACAAGGAGGGGTCTCATTATTTACGCAATCCATCGACATATAGCATATTTCTTCACATTAATCTAACATTCTATAATTTTTTAACGTGATTAGAACTATAGAATAGGTATCTTGGAGTATAATAAAATTACTCAAAACCAACTGCTTCATTTAGTTTGGAAAATTCTACTTCTAACAAGTAAACAAAAAAGTTAATATTTTGAATTTTTTGAAATGGAAGGAGTTGTTTGATTTTAGTAAGAGTGAGAAGCCCAGCAATGTGAGATATAATATATATACCAATCAACAGACAAACCGACTAACCAATGCTTAAAGAGATTTCACTTGAAAAATACAGACACATGTAAAGACGATGGGCTTACTACCCAAACTTTCCAACCAATTTTATACTTCTGTTGCCTTTTATAAAACAAAAGACATAACTTGTTGAAATGATCTCTGATGCATGGGGACTAATGGCCTCTACTAGAACACATACAAATGAAAGTATTCTCCTACAGAATAAACCATCAATTAGCAAGCAGCATGTACTTTATCTGTAGTCTTTATAGTTTTATGTTATAATTTTTTATTATGTTCTTCTTATCTCTGATATGTTGTTATTTATTTTAGTTTACTTGGATCATGTAAAATTCTGTTTTTAAATTGGTAACATTTTTTTAAATATTTTATTTTGTATAATCGATGTCTTTGCTCTAAGCTTTGTTTTGCACTGCTTAATCTTTTTCTTATTTTATTTCTCTCATTTAATTTTATATATCCATTTATTATACATTTTTTAAAATTTCTTTTTACTTTTTTAAGAGTTCGTTAGGTACTATAAATATACTTGTGTGTCTGTCGGTGTAAATAATTTTCTATATAATTTTTTTTGTTGGCTCTATATGTATAAATGCTAATGAAATAATGTAGTAATAAAAAAATATATAATATAGTTTCATATATGATATATCTTTAACATTGAAAAGTCATATTCACAATAGTTTTGTAGATACTTAAAGAAGAATTTATTATTATTATTTTTCAGTAAGTAATCTATTTTATTCTTTATATACATTTTTTTTTTCCATTATATTTTATATTTTTCTTCCTCTGCTTATTTTTTTTTTTTTTGTTCTTTCATATTGTGTAAATAATTTTCTATTAAAATTGAATCTGTACCGCTAAAACTCATGAAGGGTCAGGAAGGTGTACAAGGAGGTAATTTGGTCACTCCATAAGACTGTGTGATAAAATAGAAAATAATTATCTGCCACAACCGAATTCGAACTCGGGTCCTTCGAGTTAGTAGCTACTTGTAGTTAGTGATGCATGAGATATGCCTTTTACATGGGGATTGCACAACTTACTTAAAATAAAGTTTTTTCTGTAGGATTAACTACAGAGGAGAAATATACAATATATCAAATCCCTATATTTCTTTTGTTGCTTAAATTTGTTTATACATCAGACTTGGCACTAGAAGTAAGAAAATGGAAGTTGTTAGATTAAATTAATTTTATTATATTTCGTAATACCTATATTACAATTCTAATCTCGTTGGAAAGTGTGTGAAAGATATATAACAAATATATTTTACTAGTTAGAACACATTTCGATTCTAAGAAATGCAGGTATTAAACCGTACTTAAAATGCCCGAAAAAGAGAATCCCGAGCTTGAAAAAGATTCAAGTGTTGGCAGAAGTTCTAAGAGGAGGAGTAAATATTTAGCGAGGCCGAGACGAAGCTTGATGGCTTCTTCTTGTTCTCGCTATTAAGAGGGACTTAGCCCGGCTACTTGACCAAGTCCGAGTATGGCTGCAATTGGGAGTGCTTTGTTTCATGAGGGTCTCTTCGCGTCCAGAATTTGAAGTTTATAATAGAATAACATTTATTTATTGATTATATTTAAAATATTGATTTATTGAACAATAAAAAAATTTTAATGAGGTGTAGATAGTTGACCGTAGATTAATGATAGGAGAAGTTTGTCGGGGGGTGCGGTCAGCAAAGAACAACATAAATAAACAAAACCATATTTATTTATTTAATGCCGAGTTTCAGGTCTTCATCAGGGCTATAGAACAAATGAGATAACAACAACATTTAGAGAAACATACAATTGAAAAGGAATATATAAGAAGATGGTCAGGATTGCGGTCAAAAGTGAAACAAAAATAGTTTACAACTATTTATTTTCCAACGTTTAGTTGTAAACTATTTTTGTTTCACTTTTGACCGCAACCCTGACCATCTTCTTATATATCAATTTTTACGGTCAACTATATATACATATATTGAAAAGGAATAGTATACAAACAAATTTAGAATTATACAAAATATTGAATTAAATCATAAATGATAAAAAATTGATAACTGATAATTGAATAGTACAAAATTTTAATTGATTAATAATCGTGGAATGGTATGGTTGTAGATTGAAAACAGCGACAGATGAAATATAATATCATGTAGGTAAGAAGATATGTATTATATAAGATATGCAAGTAATGTCTAAAAACTGAAAAAATAAATAAATAAATTGAATCTACAAATTGAACACTATGACAGACAATGAAAAATGGTAAGTGGTTTATATCTGAATTACTGTGTATACTATTCCTTTTCAAATGTATGTTTCTCTAAATGTTGTTGTTATCTCTTTTGTTCTATACCCCTGATGAAGACCTGAAACTCAGGTCGAAACGTCGGCATAAAATAAATAAATATGGTTTTGTTTATTATGTTGTTCTTTGCTGACCACACCCCCCGACAAACTTCTCCAATAATAAAATTTTTTTATTAATCACAGTAAAAAACGCTTATTAGGACTCTTATAGGTGTACATATAATTCTTTTTCAAGTCTCGAAATACATCCTCAAGAGTAGAAATATAATTAATATTATATTTTTAATATTATTTACTAAAAAATTGCCTAATTTCATTGTCCTGATTTCTTAAAAACAATGGAAAATCTTTGTTGTATCTATATAAGCGACTTTTATCGATACACGGTATAGATATATTTGATTCACTATATAAGTGAAATGTATAATTTTTTTATTTTCTCCGGATTTATTGACTGTTCTTAAATTAGTCGGATTACTTTTTTTTCAGTTTAAGGTATTTTAACGTTTTTTTCAATCCCAGAGTTCTCTTTGTATGAAATGGAGTTTTAAATGTTAACATCGTTTATTTCTATCTGTTATTTCAAGCATTGCGACAGATGTTGAACATTTAGAGTCGTGCTGCCACAGGCTTGATATGTTAGTCAATCCAGTAATAGCTAAGAACATTAATTGAATTATTAATTAATAATGAGGTGTAGATAGTTAACTGCAGATCAATAAGTGGAGAAGATGGTCGGGGGATGCGGTCGGCAAAAAATCGTAAATATACAAAAAAATATTTATTCGTCCCGACGTTTCGACCTAAGTTTTAAGTCTTCATCAGGGCTATAAAACAAAAAGAGGTAACAACCATCATTCAGAGAAACATAAAATAGAAAAGAAATAATTAACTAACAAATTTGTAAGTATACATAACAATGTATTGGATAATACAAAATAGTTCATTGATAACAATGAAAGATGAAATATAATATTATATAGGTAAGAAAATATGTATAAGGTAAGATAAGTACGTAGTGTCTAAAAAACTGAAAAAACCAATTTGAATCAATATATTGAATATGAAAAAAAAAAAGAAATATATGATATAACCCATTATTACTACTGTCTAATTTCATTGTTATCAATTAACTATTTTTTATTATTCCTTCTTTGTTATGTATATTCCAAATTTGTTAGTTAATTATTTCTTTTCAATTTTATGTTTCTCTGAATGATAGTTGTTACATCTTTTTGTTTTATAGCCCTGAAGAAGATCTGAAACTCAGGTCGAAAGATCGGCACGAATAAATAATTTTTTGTTCATATATATTTTTTTTCTGACCGCACCCATTGACTATCTTTTCAACTTAATTATTAATTAAGTTTCCATAAAATTTTCCAAAAATATTGTCTGGTCAAAAACGCATTTTCTGACTTCATTTCTTCACAAAACTCTGATTTTTCAGTTCTGGGATTGATAAGTTGATAATACTTTGGGGGAAAATATATAGAAAATGAGGATAAATATTTTGAATAAAAATACGTTGTTTTCATAAAATTGTTTTAATAAATAACCTATCCTTTGAAAACTTATTATTTCATAAAATTGTTTTAATAAATAACCTTTCCTTTGAAAACTTATTATTTCATAAAATTGTTTTAATAAATAACCTTTCCTTTGAAAACTGACGTTTCATATGAAACGACACAATAGTTGAGATTCTTCTGAAAGGGGTCAATTGTTTGGTCATTTCACTTTCTTGCCATTCTTTCACTTTCATCCTCCAAGTATTCAATGTTTTATTAAAATTTAATCTACTTGTTAGCACTTGACCTGAGGTAATGACAGAGGATGCTCTTCAAGGTTACTAGCTAGGTGTTTCAATGTTACCACTTGTCCACACTTCGTTGTTTATCATTTAAGTACTTATTGTTTCTCATGCATTATTTTTTCTGTGCAATTTTAAAAATACTACCTACATATAGTACTTTAAGAGAACAGCCAATTACCTTTTTTATAAGAGATATCCATTCTACATTATCATTCTACCAGTATACTTACTTGCAAAAAAATAAAATAAATTACAAAATATGAGTTCCTTAACAGTTACTACGCAATTTACTCATAAAGCCAAAAATAATGAAGAATATATATATTTCAGTTTAAAAAAAATTGAAATATTGAATACCTGATCCATAAAGAGTGTACAACCCTTTAGCGTATAGAAAGGGCTAATAAGGGGGTCTTATCTTATCTATGGATATAAACAGATGTTCCTGTTGTTAAACACGTGGTGGATAGAGCTAAGTGATTCATGTGGGGAGATGTGTCCATTTTTAGGATCCTACACTACAAAGCTACATAAATACATAACAAGCAGTTTTAGACAAAAAACAATTATCATAAAAATAAAAGAAATACCTACAGCTTTCGACATTTTTTTTTGCCCAATAGGTGAATAAACAGAGTATGGCAGTAGTGGAGAGTTTATCACTTGGAATAATAAAATTTTACATTAACCGACCCGACACGACACAAACACATATTCTTTAATTCATTAAATAAGAGGTATGTTGATGCGAGACAGGCTAACACGATACAAAATTTTCTTAAAGAATATTTTGTTTAGCATGCTACGTGTCTAACGGAGTCTGAAGTAGTCTATTGTACAATGGAGGTTTGTTTCATCCTTTGTCCACTCCATCAGTTATATATTTATGCGCGATGTTTTTCCTCTTTTATATATTAAGAGTACAGTAATTTCGCTTTATATTTATCTCGATGCTTATAGTTCCAGATTTATTGAGTTAAGCAGAAGTGTTTGCTTCACTAAATTTATTTGATATTTGAATTAATAATATTTATATTTTAAAAGAATAAAACAGTTGAACCAATTTGGAAAGGATGACATTACGGTTTAGGTCTCGTAAAATATTTATTGTATTTTAAGGAAATTTGTAACTAAGAGTTTTTAAGCCCCTACTTTACAGAAAGCGGCTTTTGATTTATGTGATTTTCTTTGCATTTAATCTCATTTAATTAATTCACTTGGCAATATTTGCTTGTTATTCTAGATCGTAAACCAAAGCTGATATATTATTAACCTGCTATACAATAATCAGAGCACAGTCCGTCTGGCCTAGGAAAGTGAGATAAAATATTTATTTATGGAGAAATAAAGTGATATCAGTATTTCGCACCTCAAAATGTCTTTGCTCGAAATTTTTGCCTTATCGGAGCCTGAAATCACAAAACTTCAATACGAATCTAAATAAAACCAATATCGGATTCAACTCTCTTCAGGAAAATTTACAAGTGTTTAGGGTCATCTAAATTGCACGTAATAATACAAATCAGACTTATGTTAATAAATTAGAACCAGATATATAAAATAAAACGTTTAAAAAGTTTTTTATTAATCTGAAACTTGAAATTTTAAAATCAACTTTTTCTCCATTACAAAGGGACAAAATTTAAAAGATATTTATATCGGCCGGAAAAGTAAAAATTCAGCTTTCCAACAGTTAAGAGTAACGTTGGATTTTAATAGAAATTTAAGTTGTTTTTCGTTATAGCAAGACATCGACAGTAAATAAATTAAGTCCAAAAAATCATAATATTTTAATTTATACGAAAATTTAAGGTTCTTTAAAGACTGAAAAAATATGTAAAACGATTTTTTCTTAGTAATAAATTTATTTGGCCTACTTTACTAAAGGCGTGTTTTGATTTTTGTATTGTTTTAATACATTTAATACGATCAAAAAAGTTTTGTTCTTATTTTTATCAAAAAATAAAATAAATGGATTATATATAACAATTATAAACAATATGATAGTATAAAAAATTATAATTTTTTTTCTCTGTTCCAAGGGTGCATTGGCAAGAATCCTCAGATCTTGTCTGAATGTCTCACATCTTTCGACCTGTATCACCAAAAACTCCTTCGTAGTGCAGTCAAGACTGACATCCCTTCACACAGTAATGCAGTCTGCTGAGTTAAAACATGGAAGTGCTTTGGCAAAGATACCAGTAAGAAACATTTCCTAACTGAAGAGGATAATGTTTCACGGAATCTGTAATCAAGAAGCTATCGTAGCCCGGAAACGACAGACGTGGCAACACGGCACTCCTAATGTGAGTTCCCCTTCTTCCGATAGAGACAATATGTCCTCTGTCCTAACTCATTTGCACACACAGGGCATTCTTCCAACCACCTTGGAAAACCGAATAGTGGGATGTTCCATCAATTAAAATCCAAAAAAGGCAAAGCCTGTAAATCCGTCATAAAACCTTACAAACACAGTTCTTTTTTAACTTTTTGTATTGTAAACTTTTTATTTCACTCAAACAAGACACATGTATTGTTATTTTAAAAAAAAATAAATCTATCGCAGTAAAACGAAAATCATGAGTTGTGTAACAAAAACCAATACCTGATGTATATGCTCGTACGTGACTTTAAATAGTGTGCTAACTTAGAGATGAGCTGCCAGTGCTCGAATAATCAAGTTGAATGTTGGAAAACTTCATTCATGATTGCAGATATGAAGGTTTTAAGATAGATGAAGGTTTTAATGAGAAATTTTAGAGCAAATAGAGATTTCAACTTTGAATATTCAGGCAAGTACTCCTTTCAATATATATAATACTTAATTTCAATGAAACTTAAATCGTTAAAAATCAATGTTTTCAATTCAAATATTCAAATTCAAATAAACATTATATTCAATTTATATAATGGTACTATATATTTTCTCAGGTTCATAATTTCTAGGTATTTATAAAATAACAACTTCATCCAGCCATGCTGACTCCAAGCCCAGTACCTCAACTTTTCATGTACGGAAAT
>NW_027114767.1:294114-295561 GCF_000696795.3 Halyomorpha halys | reverse complement strand
AAAATCCAGCCATGCCTTAAATTTTTCTTACATCAGAACTACTGTGCTGATATACAAATAAACAAGAAAGATTATAAAAGAAAACAAAACTCGGTATTTGGAATAAATTAAAATCAGTATTTTGAATGGCATTAAAAAGGATCATGAACTTTGAATTTGAATTTCAAATGCTCCACTACTAAACCAAACACATTGGTACTTTAATTGATTCTAAGTTTTAAGTTTAATAATAATAATTTTTAACTATATTCTCTATCTCATTGTTGTTCCTGTGTTTAGAAATTAAAATAAAACCACCAACAGACATAACTATTTGCAAAAAAAACATAATTTACAATATAATTTGATTGGTTAAGCCGGTGAAAGTTAAGCATTATATGTGTATTTGAGGAGTTTTCTATCGAAAGTTGATATAACCACTTTTGAAAGATTATCATTAAAAAAATTTATGGGAGCCATCAAATGTAGTGTAAAATTCAATTTTTAATAAAACTATTGATAATTACACCTACTTGACGGAGGAAAATTTAAATTTTTTAATTAACTGAATAAGTTTTGTTTTTAGAATTTTGATTAGCCAAAAAAAAAACCTATACTGTTAAGAAGTGAATAATTTAACTTTTGTTGAAATCTTCTCATGTATACTCTTGCGGTTCCAACAGAGATTGTGCAATGTTGGTAAAGCTATTTCAGCCTCCAGGAAGATCCGTCGATATTAACAGTTAATATTTCTTTTTCCTCCTTGAAATAGAAGTTTTTCTATGAACTCCTAGAAAAGAGTTTCTTTTCCTGGAACCCGTTAGATTGTTGGTTAAATACGTTGGAATAAAATAAATGTTTTTAATATTTTTATCCATTTTTTTGATGAGGAGAAGATGGTTGGGTGTGCGGTCAGCAAAAATCCACAAATAAACAAAACTTATTCATTTGTGCCGAAGATAAAATTCAGAGACCATAAAGATAAAAAGAAAATAATAATAAACAAACTTGAAAATATACATAACAATAAATTGAGTTGATTGATACCAATAGAAGGTAAAATAATAACATTGTAGTGGTTAGAACTATACAAAATAAATGATAAATTAAAAAAAAAAAAAAACAGTGTTCAAATAAATATAATGAATGGTCCTAAAGAAAATTTAAACGAGTATTAGAATAAACATAATAAAAAATGTAAGTGATGTCTAAAAATAATTATTTTATTTTACTTTTATACCAGATTGGCCTGGTGGGCCTTCCATGGTTGATATAACTTATATTATATATATTTTTTAACAGTTGATTATGGGGGATATAGTCATACAAATGACACCCCTAACTATATAAAATGTTCTTATTAAAAGAAAAAAATAATAATAAAATAAATAGATAAGAATAATGCTTCTTAATAAAAGAGGAAAGTAAAATTAATAACAAAAAATAATGATATTGGTACACTCAAATA
>NW_027114767.1:292490-293232 GCF_000696795.3 Halyomorpha halys | reverse complement strand
CTTTCATTTAATTAAATTTATTTATAACTCATCTAACTCTTAAATTTTCCATATACGAATGCTAAAAGATATTTTTATGACATAGTATCCTGACTTTGGACTCGATTGTTTAGAAATTATTTTTTTATTTTTTCAAACCGCTAAACTATGATAACGATAGTGTCCGATAAGCCGTTCGTAAATAAACGTTTTAAAGTTCAAAATAAATTAACTATATTGACGTAAAGGAATCGACGTGTCTTCTCATCGTTCATACGTCAGTGCCTATGCCATCAAGATCTGAGGCCATTGGGATGACTCACTTCCTGTTGAGAAACGAAAAATTGACAGGTTGCCTCAAGGTGGATTCATAATAACGTCACCCTGTCCGATTTTAAGTTGTAGTCATCTACCGACCGATTTGTGTGTGTAACTGCTCCTGATAAGCAATGGTCGATAACCGAGCCTTGTTGCATTATAAAATAAAACCAATATAAATACTTTTGTAGTTTTCACTTTACAATTTAACAAGTTTTCACTGCCTTCTACCATTTAATTTTTCTTTTTAACTCCTACAGTATCACTAATAGCCGTCCACATTATAGAACAAAAGGTACTAATGCTGTGCTTTGTATACTGTATTTATAGATTGAATACTATAATCTTTCATTATGACACTGGGCCTTGGTGTAAAATTAACGTATAGTCAACAAACTGTAAACGCTTTGTAATTGGGACGGAATTGGTTTTAATAATTCTTTCA
>NW_027114767.1:281929-291460 GCF_000696795.3 Halyomorpha halys | reverse complement strand
GTCCTGAAATATTTTGCTTACCCGGATTTAGAACGTTATTTTTCTCCGAGCCCATGATCAACCAACGATGGCTCTGAACTGACGTATTTTACGTAATATGAATCGAGTTCTGTCAGTAAAAAAATGTGACAACTGTTATGATTTATACATTCATTATCATTATCTGTGTTGTATTATTTACAAGCTGTTTATCAGAGAGGAAAAGAGACACTAAAGAAGGGAATAGACAATGACAAATGAAGATACAGAAGAGGGTATAGAGTACAGGTACTGAACTTTATCAGGTAGATTGTAGAATAAGAGAAGCAGCACATTAGAGGCACCACTTTTAATTTAGCTTCCTCCTCCCACGGCCGTCTGGAACCCCTGAATAAAACAATAGCTTCCTTCGATGCTACTCCTTCGGGATTTATCAAGTCCTTCTTCCATCGCACTTTCAATAGACCCTTTTCTTTCTTCTTCTTTTAGCTTAGGATACAATGGAAACAGATCCGTGAACTTTAACATTTAAGAGATTCGCTCAAAAGAGGTGCACTATTGATACTAAAAATAAGTTAGTAAAAAATTAAATAGTGATTTAATGATGACTCCTCGAGGTATTTTATGTTTTCTTACATTTCAGAAGTGTTTCTTTTAACAGTTAAATCATCCTTCATTTTTAACTTGAAAAAGCTATAAAAACTTCTCATGAATACTTGATGCAATTTCTTTGGAACATTGTGGGCCGTTAAGGTTGTATAGGTAAGGTTAGAAATCTAAATTGAGACCAAGGTCTTCTAGTAACCTATCTCTTCATATGGCCGCATCTCATCGTCTTTCATTTAATTAAATTTATTTATAACTCATCTAACTCTTAAATTTTCCATATACGAATGCTAAAAGTTATTTTTATGACATAGTACTATTCATGACTTTGGACTCGATTGTTTAGAAATTATTTTTTTATTTTTTCAAACCGCTAAACTTCAAACTTAAGAAATATTATCTTTTTAATATTCATGTAATGCTAAACAAGAATAATTAATCTTATTTAGCAAATTCATAATTGACAAATCGCATATTAATAATCCGAACTTGTAAAAAAAAAATTATTTAATAATTTTACCCCTGTATAAATTAATTCAAAATATTTTAAGTTTTATCAGTGCATTCAATTATCTGACAAATCTCTGAACCGTTTTAAATTATAGTAAAATAAAATCATATAACGGTATTTACCCATATTTTTGGTTTATGTAAAGTTAGATGAATTATAAATAAATGTTTAAACAAATAGTGACTGTGATAAATGATTATAATTTTGGTTTTAATGTCCATATTGACTAATTAGAAATTGTTGTTTTGACCTGGACAGAATAGCCCTGCATGGAGTTCAGTTTTTAAATCATTTAGTTCAAAATTGTATTAAGATTGTCCCTGAGGATGGCCGGATTGGCCGAAACGTCCGACTTGTAAGAAAAATAAAATGTGTTGAGACTAAAATGGATAGAAATTAAATTATTTATTTAAAAAAATATAAATAAATGTTTAAAAATAAATTTAATAAGATGGAAAAAGATCAGATACGGCAATATATATGACCGTCATGTTTATTGATTGATTTTGCCATAATTTATTATAATTAGATTTGTCAGATAAATGAATGAACTGATAGAACTTAAAATATTTTTAATTAATTTATACAAGTGTACATTTTTTTTTACGAGCTTGGATTATTAATATGCAATTTGTCAATTTGAATTTCTTAGATAAGATTAGTTATTCTTGTTAAGCATTACCTGAATATTAAGACATAATGTTTCATAAGTTTGAAGTTTAGCGGTTTGAAAAAAAAATTGTTAACAATCAAGTTCAAATCCATGAATAGTACTATACCATAAAAATCACTTTTTGGATTTGTACAAGGAAAGTCTTTTATTTCTTGACTATCCGACTTTGTTTTTGCACTATATTCTACCAAGCTAGCTCAAAATTTCATATTTTAAGCGTATCGAAAAAAGATAAAATATTAACAAAACAAAAATTCTACTACAAAAACTTAAAAGTTTCATTTCTAACGGTCAATTTAATATAATCAAATGAAACCTGAAAAAGTGAATTTTTTTAAAACTTAAAAATCCATTTACAATGAAAATTTTTCACTCATACCTGATATCTCCTTTTTAGATGTGTCCAATTTAGTTATGTTGGTTCTGTACGTTTCTAAAAGCAAAAATCACATTTTTTGGATAAGAGAGTATTAAATCAACAACTAACGCAAATTTTCTATTAGAAAATAATTAAAATTTTTATCCAGAGGAACAGTAATATCTTTGAAAAATCATTTAATGAAATACTTCAGGTCACAACACCGGAGGTTTATTTTATTCAAGAAATTTTTGATTTAATAACAAAAAACCTTTTGGCCATTTTTGATAAAATGCAAAATGCTCAGTACCTTTAAAAGTGCCTAGCGCACGATAAACATTAATTCTTTTTTTTTCAAGAAAAATAAATTTGCTAATATTTGACTTAAATATCATAATTTCATGAAAAATACTATTCCTAGGAAATTAATCATAAACTACTTTACGATAATTTTAACGAGCATCAAATTGAGCTCTAATTGAATTCTTTACGTTTAATATTTTCTTGTACGTAGTTTTTCAAACATTAATATTTTTTCCAAACAAGTTGATTAGTACCGAGTTATCTCATTATGAGATGCAATGCGATTAATTTGGGTTGTTTTTTATTCCTTCAGAGCAGCTTAAAAATATTATTACACCATTTTGACATTTTACAACATATTTTGAAAAAGTCTTGTTTTGTGAAAACTATATTTCAGAAACTATTTGAAGTAGAGCTCAATTCAATGCTAGTTTAATACAACATGAAGTATTTTATAACCTGCATCTCCCTAAGAGTAGCAGTTTTCACGATATTGTCACAATGAAATAATGTTGAGTTCTCGTTGTTTAGGAAAACATAGTGATGTTAGATGAAATATATCTAGGAAAATATTGAACGTGAAGATTTCAACTAAAGCTCAGCAACTTTTTGTAAACTTAAATGAGTTTCTGTTCATTTTTGGAATGACAGAATTTTTTTTTTTTAATTTCAAATACTGATTAGACAACAATGTGCCTAGCTCCCAAATACATCCTCCAATAACCTTAGTTTGTTATGATAGGCAATATTGTACCAAGGTTAGCCAAATTATGCTATCTCGTCACGGGTGAACTAACTCCAAAGAGGTCTCGTGATATCTCCTTATCTACAGCCCTCAGTCACAGCTCTACAAATGTTGGAGCAAAGACCTTTCATACCTGATACTGTCTCGTACTTAGTGCTCTGAAACTTCTTATGGTACATAGGGCCTATCATCGTGCAATATTAACAGTAGGATCATTACAAAATGATTGTCAGTGCTTCTCCAACAGCTTGTGGATACCTCCTGCTAAAACGCTTAATAATAATCTATTACTTCTAACATTCCAATAAATAATGGATCTCATTTAGAAATCAAATATGCTAGACTCTGTCCATAACAAAGTATGAACTACTTCTATTGATCTTGTACTTGGTAAAATTTCACCGATTTATTAAACAAATTATACCGTTAGCTTGTACTTTTTACTAATATAATATCTCTAATATGCGTCCACATCATGAAGCGAAAGGTATAAGTGTTTGTACCTTATAGTTCATATACAATACTTGGTCACTACTTAAAATTGTTTGTTTTGTTTTTTCAGCAACTGTGTTTATTTAAAAAAAAAAATGACATAACTAGCAGGCCCAGTAATCCTTTGCTATTCCTATATTTGAGGATATATAGACATTAATTGAAGACTATTGAAACTTTGTCATCAATTAATACATAAATGAAGAGATAAGACGGTAACTGTAGTAACATAAATGGATTTAAATAATTTTTTATTGTTCTTTTAGACAATTTGATTATCTCTAATAGTGATTCTCAAATAGTGTTCCGCTGCTCCCCGGAGCACCGCGAAATATTCAATTGTTAAAAAAAAAATTACAGCTATGGAAAATAAAAATTAATGAAGAGTGTGTCAGTGATTGTTTTCCCTTGCTGCACCAGTTTGTAACCTCCAATGAAATTAATTTGTCTTGCAATGTAAAATCCATTTTTGTCAATCACCTATCAGAGCTTATAAAGAAGTTCGAAAAATACTTCGTAGCAGATAATGATAAATTTACATGGATTCAAGACCCATTTAGAGCCAAGGCTCCATCGGAATTTACTTCTTTAGAAGAAGAATCTCTTATTGGCTTGTCTTGCGATAGCACTTTAAAGTTAAAATTTGGATGCATGGAACTTTCTTATTTTTGGATATAAGTAAAAGATGAATAATCCAATGCTTAGTGGTAAAGCTCTACGAATATCAACTCCATTTGCAACATCCTATTTGTGCGAAGCTGGGTTTTCGCCGGTCGCGGTAATAAAAAGTAAATATCGCTTGAAAATTAACATTGAACAAGAAACAACATCTCATTAATAATCTTAATAATGTTTATCATCAATAGACGTTCAATAAATTGTTTGTGTATTTAAAATTCGTGTTTAATTTGTTCTTCAATTAACCTAACTATACGGTGGTTGTCCAATCATGGATATTACCGAACAGTTGAAATTAGATATTTTATATTATCCCAAGGAAAATAGTAAGTATCTGTTTTTAATTTTTCGCTGTTACATGGATAATCGTTTTTAAAAAGGAAAGTTTTCCAATTTTTTTTAGAAAGTCAAAAATTTAGATAAAAAGGAAAAATCCGATTAGGGAGCCGTGAATCGAAAAAGATTGGGAACCTATGATATATAATACTGATTTTTACCAAATCACTTCCTTGCACAACCGTTGGTGTAGGAACAGTACATACTTAAAAAGTACTGCACCCCTGACGCTCCATGGGTTGTAGCGGTACAAATTTAATTGTAATGATATTGTCATAAAATTTAATACATACATTGGTACTATATAAAATATTGATAGTTTTTATATGATAGCCCTCACTGTGCTTCAGTATTAGTACTATATTTAAAAAATTCAGACCGACTAACTATCAAAGTGTCGTAAAATCTTTTTTTTTAAAAAAAGAAGAGATGTATTCGTTTTCAGCAACTCAGGAAACACTTTAATACGAATTTTAGAAAAAAATTGGAAAATGCAATTTTTTTGAAGAGTAAAAAAAAATAGAATTAACTTCAACACGGTTGAATCATTCTAGACCAAACTTGGTAGTAATTTAAAGCACTATAAACTGCACGAAGCGTATCCAACATTAAGTCTAACTTAAACAAATTAGAATCGGAGATTTAAAATAAAACGCTTCAAAAGTTTTTCTTTACTAATATTTCGCTCTTAAGCATTCAATCTAAAAACTATTAATGTTGGTTAGCAGATATTTAACTTTCCAATGAAGGAATTGGATAAAATGAAAAGAAGCTATGAACAATTATCACCGGAAGAAAAACAAATTCTCCAAATAAATCAAGTTGAAAATGTCCTAATATTTAATTTTTTTGTTGTTTCACAAAAACACATTAATTGACCTACTTTACTCCATGCCATATTATGTTTTTATGATTTCTTATAAATATAATATATTTTAATGGAATCAGTAATATTCTTTTCTTATTTTCCAGAAAGGGACAAATCGATTATTATATAACAACCGTGAAAAAAACGTACGCTATTTGAACTCCGCGCCAAAAACGTGCGAAAATTTTGTTCATAAGTTTTTTCCAACCGGAAGAATCGGAATAGTCTATAACCTTCCCGGGAAAATCCTGATTATTTAGTAAAAAGTCCCATCGCAACCGGAAGAACGGTATAACAGCGCAAAAAGTACGAATAAACAAATATTGATATTTATAAATTAGGCAATACATATTATATAAGATTCATTCAAGGTTTTTATTTAATCTTCTGCTAATTATACAGTTTGTCTCATAAAGACTGAGCAATATTTTTTAAATTAATATTTTTATATGATAGTACACTTCAAAAGCTACAGAAAAGTACATATATACCATTGTTTGAGGAAATTTCCCACCCCCCTCACATTTGAATAAGAATTCAAGGCAGATCTTGGCCCCTAGAACGGAAGTGTGAACAGCGTCTCAAGTTTTTATGGCTGAGATCACCAATCCACCATGAGTTAATAAATTACACCCTAATCAGACAGAGGGACGGAAGGCAGAATGAAAGAGAGAAGAAAACATCATCGCCGAACTAATCTTCAAGCAAAGAAGATCAATCATCAAGTAACCTACAAGATCCATTATTTTATGTAACCCAATAATCAAAATTAATTCAACTTACCCTATTTACAACCTTTTAGCACACCCCCATATAACCATTTTGTCTAAATAAACAACAAGAATAAAGGCTTATCCCCCTATATCACCATTCTTCATTTATTTTTACATATAAAAAATACAATCCACTCCATTCATTACAACCACCAGCATATTACAATTTGCAGAATTAGAAGCATTCATTCGAAAACTATTCAAGGTAATTAAGTTCCAATAAAGCCTTCGTGAAATGGATAAAATCCCTTTAGGGAATATGTTTAGTTTGACTAAATTAATGTAAGCCCTCTTCATTTTTTTTATAAACGGCACGTTACTATTGAGTGTTTTTCACTGCCTACAGTCGGGATAAGTCTAGAATTCTTCAGTTCTAGAAAAAATGTTACATTTAATAAGCTTTAATTTCTTATGAATGAAGTCGTGGTGTCTTTTGACATTGCTCTATATTTGGCTATTTATTAGCTAAAAACAAAAAAAAAGTGTTGTATTAAGTAATTGATAATTTATTATACCTCGATTCAGAATTACCTAACTTGAATATTTTTTGAATAATCGATTCTTATTCAACGAAAGACGTAATTTCTTTTTTTTTAAAACAACACGGAACTAGAGTTTCCTGCTTTTGTATGCGAATTAAATAACATAAAAATCAGTGAAGACTAAAATGACTTTATTCTTACATATCTACAAGAACTACATGTTACTTTCACTGTTACAGTGTCTCTCTTCTGACTTAGCTATCTAGTACTAGGAAATATATATCTACACTTGAGAAGAGGGGGTAGGAAGAATAGTGAAATAGGAGAAGGGGTTTGGACCAATCAGACAATTTAGGAAATTAGGCGGAGCCTAGAGAGCCTATGAAATTAGAAATAAATATCTGGGAGGGGGAAAAAGGCGTGACTAGAAACAGGGTGGCCAGGCTTCCAAGAAATTAGGAGTAAGGGACTATGACCTAAGGACTCGTGAGAACTGACTTAAATGTGTTAAACATAAAATAGTTAGACTGATGCAAGTCCATTGTGAGATGACAGCTTGTACCTGCCTGTGTCAACCCTTGCTTTTTTACATTGACATAGAATACTAAGGAAAGGTCACTTCATCTATGGTCAGTGTCTGTCGAAATGTGCCAGATGTCTATAGTTTATAATGATATTCTGTTTATAATAATAGCTGTTAAATACTATAGCGTTCGTTAACTTGCGTAATGGAACATAGACGTAACTTTTTTTTTCTTTTGATGTCTGCTAACAATTTTTAGAAAACTTAGACGTTTAGAAACCAACACACACAATAGGTCCTTTACTAAAAATGTCATCAAAAACCTATTACCTGAAGCTGATTTAATACCCATGACATGGATCAGACTACAAACAATTAAAAGAAATTGTGCTCAAAACGTTTACTACAGACGAGACATATCAAATTTTCTGACAGCCTCCAGGACTGTACGAAGCCATTAGTTAGGACACTGACACCGACAGGACCGCCACAAAGGTAGCAGGTACAAACAGACTCAGGCTCGACTGAGTACAAGTAACTAAATCATTTGAATCAACAAACCAGGTGTGCCGCGTCACCAACAGACTGACACAAAGTACAGACTAACCCTTTCCAAAAGATCAAATTTCCTCAGCCCTCTCTTCAAATGCATCACCAATGCAGAAAAAGAGGCTACTCTCAACCCATTTTCATGATGACATCAATAACATCAACTAAAAAATAGCGTTTATTACACAAATACTTTTGTAAATGTGAAGGAATCAATATTTTATGATTTACAGCACCAAAAGAAAAGATAAATATCCTTCCATATGGTCTAGAAGGAATACACATCTTCGTAAAAATAAATAAAAATCATTCAACTGAAATATTCCTGTTAAGGTTTAATAAAAATATTGTTTTAAATATATTTTTTCAATTTCTTGAGACTGAGTAATAAATAATTAAATAAATTAATGGTTTATTTTAATAAATCAAAATAGTATCCTTGTATAGTCTCAACACTTTTTATTCCATCAACAGTCCAACGTTTTGACCATTTCGGCCATCCTCAAGGACAATCTAAATATTTAACAGCGTATATTATATATACATTTGTAACATTTATAACAACAGCATTATCACTAATAATATAACATACCTTCAATATAAATTCTCACTTCACATCAAAATTTAAAAATTGTTTTGTAGGCTATTCTGCCCAGGTCATTAATTATAAGTCAAACACACCCTATAAAAAGTCAATTATTAGAGTGTCATATTTATTATAAATAAGCTTATGTTTAGTTACCTATTTTCTACTATATACAATTTTGATTTATTTAATAAAAAATATTGTTTTCAAAATTTTTCAATTGCATTAACCGTTCTAACACTTAATTTATTTTCACATCAAGTGTTCTAACAATACCTCCAGCTAAGAATAGAAAGTGTCTAATTGATCTTTTAACGATGTTGAAATAATAGAATTAATGATGAAAGGACTTAAGATAGGTGGGGCGAAAATAGTTCTATCAAGGAACTAAACATGCTGCATCAGCTAACTTCATTTCCAGCCTGATTGCAATTAGCTCCAAGAAAATGGGGGGACTGTTCTTACGTAGCCATTCAGAAAATCATCAGTTCGATATATCAATATCTGACAATGGACGTCACTAAGCACGGAAAAAAAACCATAACAATACAGGACACTATTAATTTATCACCAATGGTATTGTTTATTGATTCTGATCTTAATAGATTGTTTTTATAATTTATTCATTAATATTCAGTTTAGCTTTCTTCACTATTCCTATTGCATAAGTACATAACTGTTTATGTTTCAAGATTTGAGAATAAATTGTATAACATTTATTTTACATTGATTTCATTTGTCATTTGGGACATGAAAATTATAAATCGGCTTAAAAATTTTCTCCACATGTCACCAGAAAGATTATAATAAATAATGAAACATTATATTTACCCTTTTTGGGCCTAGTCTAGTAAAAGTATCAAGAAAACCTAACAAAATCAATTTTCACTGAATTTATTGGCGAGGATTCCGAAGTCATCTAATGAAGTTAATACCATTTCATCCAATAATTAATGGACCAGCTCCAACAAAAAAACCCCTCTGTTTGGAGCTGAAATGTTAACTCATTTAAGCTAATCTTGATTCCGAGTATTGCCCAGGGAGTATTAAAGTATGCTTTGAACACTTC
>NW_027114767.1:280161-280901 GCF_000696795.3 Halyomorpha halys | reverse complement strand
AGTTAACCATAGACTGTTTGATCCGTGGCTAATCCGTGGTATACGAAAAATGGTTCATTTTTAGCTTGTAAAACACAGGTTCCACTTTACGTTGCAAAGGAACGCTGGGTATTAAAGTTCGCCTCAAAACCTTAAAAACCAAATTTAGTCTCAACCCATCGATCTACCTCTGGCAAAGTTTTGAAACACGTTCAACAAAACATTTACTATGTAGGAGAGTGTAATATAACATATGACTGTAATAACTAGCCTTGTACTAGCAACGGTTATAAACTTCACTTTCTAGCAACTAAACAATATTACAAATACGGTCACAATATCCTCCCCAAAAATACTCTCTTCTCAACAGTAAATATGTTATTGTACAATACCTCTTAACATTCTTAATTTTTTTACTACGCGTTTTCATTAACAAACGTCTTTCATCTATTCTAGTCAATGTTTTTTTTTTAACTAAGACATAGTTCGTATAGAAGTATAGATAGAGAAGGGTAAAGCTTTATTGTATATTGGGGGGGAGAAAGGGGGTATAGGGACAGTATCCCTGCAGAATAACTTACATTAAAAAATTATAAGAGAATAAACTAAACAGAAATTGAAAATAAGAATAATACATAGACTACAATGTAAATAGATATGAAATTTGTGAATATATACTATAATACTAATAATATTATTCAGTGTCTAATAGGCAAAAAAATATAAAATCTAAAAAAAAAAAGAAAATAATAATAACTAAA
>NW_027114767.1:275185-276750 GCF_000696795.3 Halyomorpha halys | reverse complement strand
AGGCTCTTAAATTGCTCGACTAAGTGCTGAGGATTGAGAAGAATATATTGGAAGCGAGACAGTAATAAATAGTACGGCAATTAACTAATTAATAGAGCACAATTTGTAAAAATAACTAAAAATGTGAGCTAAAATGCTGTAAAAAGAAAATAGAAATGGAAGGAAAGCTGAAACGTGATAAATACAAAGGTAAAATTATATTGGGTGCAATTAACCTTGGAACCAACCGGAACGGGGCTGGCCCATACTATAACATAAGGTTTCAATTATGTTTTTATAGTCTTTATTAAGAAGTAAATATTTCAATATGTAACTCTCGAATCCGGCAGATAATTATTTTCTGATTCACTGTAGCCGTGAGTCAGCCCTGTAGGTTCGGAAGCCCACTGGAGTCCACCCAGCCTCATAAAGTGGTTACCCTAAATCAGGCGAAAATCTGGCAGTCGAGTGTAATTTTGACCAAATCACTTCCGTGTACAACCGTTGGTCTAGTAACAGTCATTATATTATATGTATGATAATATATAAGTACATTATATGTATGATAATATATAAGTATCGCACCTCCAACCGTTCATGGGTTGTATCGGTACAAATAGATATATATTTTTTTTAAATCTTGAATTCAATAACATCGGTATTTACTATATAAGTATCCTTCAGGAAGAAGGAATTCATAAGAACTTTCAATAAATAAACTCAATAAAGAATTTTTTTTCAAATTGATAAACATTAGTAATTTGATTTGAGTCATGATAAATGAAAGTATTTCAACAACGATTTGCCACTTTTTTAATTCTTATTATCACAATAGAATTAAAATTATTTAAAATAAACAACCGATAATTAAACTTCTATATTGAAGACAAACTTTGTAAAAAGAGCGGCAACCAAAGCAAACAGAAGGGCGCCAAATATTTGCCACCCTCAGTGGAGGGGATGGGGGTAGAAGTGAAGGCTTCTGCTGGGGGTGGTCTCAGTCAGTTGCAGTCCAGGGTTCGTCCTCTGTCTGCCTCCTTGCCTGCTGTAGGTTTCTATTTCCAGCTGACTAAAACAGTTTCTATTCTATATACATGTTTTAAGTTTAAGTAAGGAAGACGTTTCTATCTTATATCAGTTTCTATGTTACTTATAACATGGAGAGATAATTTTTTTAAAAATTAACATTCAAATTTCTCAACAATTCATTAATAGCTGTGGCTCAATCTTTTGAAGAAAAACAAACCTCTTCCTTATAATCAAATTAACATATTTTCAGTTTTGACTTACGAACCACTCCTAATGTCCCAAAAGAAGTTTTTCACATTGAAAAATTCTAGTTAAAAGTTAAATTTCGTACAGTAAAACTTCACTTAACGGACACCCCTCAGGTTCAAGTTGAAAAATTCTCTTAAGTAAATTTCGTACTGCAAAGCTCCCCTTAACGGAAACCTCCGAGGACCCAGTATGTCCTCATAAAGGACAATACTATTATGATCCCGGCCAACAAAGTACACATTGAATGCATTTGAACCCTTACCCCTGACCCTATAACGGAACCTCTCCAATACACCGTTGTATATATT
>NW_027114767.1:272328-275135 GCF_000696795.3 Halyomorpha halys | reverse complement strand
ACTTTTTTAATTCTTATTATCACAATAGAATTAAAATTATTTAAAATAAACAACCGATAATTAAACTTCTATATTGAAGACAAACTTTGTAAAAAGAGCGGCAACCAAAGCAAACAGAAGGGCGCCAAATATTTGCCACCCTCAGTGGAGGGGATGGGGGTAGAAGTGAAGGCTTCTGCTGGGGGTGGTCTCAGTCAGTTGCAGTCCAGGGTTCGTCCTCTGTCTGCCTCCTTGCCTGCTGTAGGTTTCTATTTCCAGCTGACTAAAACAGTTTCTATTCTATATACATGTTTTAAGTTTAAGTAAGGAAGACGTTTCTATCTTATATCAGTTTCTATGTTACTTATAACATGGAGAGATAATTTTTTTAAAAATTAACATTCAAATTTCTCAACAATTCATTAATAGCTGTGGCTCAATCTTTTGAAGAAAAACAAACCTCTTCCTTATAATCAAATTAACATATTTTCAGTTTTGACTTACGAACCACTCCTAATGTCCCAAAAGAAGTTTTTCACATTGAAAAATTCTAGTTAAAAGTTAAATTTCGTACAGTAAAACTTCACTTAACGGACACCCCTCAGGTTCAAGTTGAAAAATTCTCTTAAGTAAATTTCGTACTGCAAAGCTCCCCTTAACGGAAACCTCCGAGGACCCAGTATGTCCTCATAAAGGACAATACTATTATGATCCCGGCCAACAAAGTACACATTGAATGCATTTGAACCCTTACCCCTGACCCTATAACGGAACCTCTCCAATACACCGTTGTATATATTTTTTTATCATTATGTTATTTTATTTTTCATACAGATAGTTTAATTATGTTCATCTATTCTTTTGTTTGTATATATTTTAAGAGAGTTTTTTTTTTTTTATTTTAGTATGTATGAGATCATTCATCACTATTACCTATTTCCCACAACTGTGTGACAGATTGTAATATCATCAATAAATAAATCTATCCAATACACCAATTTTACTCCCCTTTCGCACTTTTCACTCCAGACTGTAACCATAAAATTATATTGCACAAACTCACGATCCCAGAACTAAATTCGCAGGATAGTGAGGATGATCCTATAAGTCGGTATGCCATTCACCAATTTCTTCAAATTTTTGTTTTATGATTTATATAATGATTCCGAAAGAGCTTTTACTGATATAATTATCAATTAGTTTAATAATAAACCTTATGTAATAGACAGCAAGATTTTTATATGTAAATCAGGAAAATATTTTTATTATTGAGCTATATATGTATTTTCTTAGTGAAAGAAAATTTTAAGAAACAAGATTCTTAATAAGTTTCATATAGTACAAGAGCCGCGGAGAAAAAAAGGACAATTATTTCACCCCAATTTTTTATTAATTTCATGAAAACTATGCATTATTACTTGTATGAATTTCTAATTTTTCCAAGTATAGCTATGTGGTGTAACGTCTGTTTCAAAACGTTAAAAAACAAAAGGAATTTTTTATTCGGATCATCAATATCATTAAAACTACCAAAAACAATAGAAAACCTAAGAGAACATCATTTAAAGTAGAGTAAATTTGCTAAAATAAGAGCCATAACAGAGATATTTACGTTCAATAGTTCTCGAGATATAGCTTTTTAAAAAGCAACATTTCAAAAAAAATGTACTGAAAAATCAATAGTTAGTGAATTTATCTTGAGAAATCCTATATCTCAGTAATCATAAAACGTATAGATGTCTCCTAGAAATAACGTTTTTCTTCCTAGAAGTAGTATTTTTCATATTTGACAAAATAAATTCAAAAAATGTTAATTTCAAGTTGTTCGCATAAAATATTTGAAAACATATCTCAGGAACCATAAGACATGCATGTGTCGGCCAGCACTCAAAATAAAGGTAATTTAACTTACTATACAGTTGTTCAGGTCACGCATCTTCGTAAGGGTAGTCGTTTATATGATATTTTATGAAATTTTATCTTAACTACAATAAATCAATTTATTTGGGCAAATATCGTAAAAACTACTCCTCCTACGAAGATAAACGTACTAAACTACATTATAGTAAATTAAACTAGCTTTAATTTGAGTGCAAATAGACATCTGTTCGTCGAATAATTTTTGAGATATAGATTTCTCAAAATATTAGTGAATTTCTTTTGAGAAATCTAAATCTCAAAAATCATTCTACGTACAGATGTCTATGTTGGCGTTTTAAAGATATAGAGCTCCTAATGAAAAATTAATTTTTTTTTTAACGTTTTGAAAGAGCCATAATTTTTAATTTCCCCTACCTATACTTGACAGATTCATCAATTTTGACTGGTAATTATACTTAGTTTTCATTAAAGTAATCAGAAATTGGGGTAAAACAACCTTTTTTCTCCTCTTGGGCTCTTGTATTAATATATAAACCTCATTTTCTCATGCACATAAAAATAATAAAATATTTGATCTTAATTATTTTGATTTTAATTGTAAATTTTGTTACACGTGACAAGTTTTATGTTTGTAGAATAACGATTTGACTTTTTTAACAATATAAAATTGAACTTTTTTTACTTATGAGTTATCACAGCTTAAGTTACGATATGTAAATAATTTTATTATTTCATTTTCATTGGCCTTTTTATAATTATAATTAACCCCTTTTTAACGGACTGTATAGCGGACAATATCTTATTCTACGTGGATATACACAAGTTATACTGCAATTGAAAACATTTTAGAGGACGTCCCACATTCAATCAGTTTGAAGGAAAAAGGTGACTAATAGTAACTATACGAAGTAGCTATGCCCCATTTTAGTATGAAGCAATCCAACTAA
>NW_027114767.1:270897-271557 GCF_000696795.3 Halyomorpha halys | reverse complement strand
TCTGCAAGCCCGCACAAGAGTCAAGTCTTGCGTTACAGTATCTTAAAGAGCAGTAGGCGTTACGCCATTCGGTAATTTATACTACTAGTTTGAACTCACTTATTTCAGGAGCTACTTGTTCGAAAACTCTTTCTGAGTGGAATAGAACTCTTGTTCAGAAACAATCTAGGTTTTGTAATATCATGATAGGATACCCATTTGAACGGAAAAAACGAAAACACCTGATCTTTTCCGATTGCATGACGGTTTAAATACCTTATGCTAGACAGTTGTATTCTTGGTAGAAACAAAATTTATATTTGTTTTTGCCTCCTCGAGAAGCTTTATAAAACGAATTTTTATTGCAACAGAAAATTCAAAATATTTTTCCCTTTCCTTTATATATTTCTTTCGAAAAATACTAGAATAGCGATAGCTTCAACACGAGCCAACCAATCTGCACAAAACTTGGGTACTTAAGTGCGCGCACCGCACCAGAATTTTTTTTTTCTATTTTTCAAGAACATTTCTATTATATCATGCTTTAAAAAATTAGTGTATTTGTTTCTCTATAATTTAAAAAGTAATAAAAATCAATCAAACCTATCTTTTTAATTCCAAAATTATAAAATAATTTATATGTTATGAAGTATTCCCATAAATATTTTTTAGAAACAGTTT
>NW_027114767.1:268442-270687 GCF_000696795.3 Halyomorpha halys | reverse complement strand
AATATAAAAATTTACTGGACATTATCTTGTGGTTTTATTGTTTAAGAAAGTATAAATTATTTAGTATATTGTGGATAAAAGGAATACTATTTCAATAAACGTGTTAATAAAACTATTTTCAATCAAATGTTAATTAAATAGAATACTACTTCATATTTTTTTTACATTAACGAGATCAGTTTAAACAAATATTTTCCTCCCACAAGGGGAGACTATGCACTTGGGAATTTTTATTGTAATTAAAAAATAAAAATATTTTGTTCAAAATTGACGCCTAATACTAACCAAAAATAATTTTTAAAAGCTTTATGTGTAATGTGAGAATCATTTAACCCACTTAAAATTAGAAATAGGAACCAATACTTGAAATCTTGAAGGAAGGCTTGAAATAATTCAGCCCAAAACTGTTTACTGTTAAATTTGAAAATACTTGCAATGCCAAAAATAAATAAATAAAAATTATTGACTACTCAGACCAGAGCCAGTGAAGACTAGATATCTAGGATGAGCGGAAAGAGCCTACTGGGACTTTGGCTTTACCGGAGTGGCGAGTCATGGTCTATCAAGGAAGCACCGCCCATACCACAAGTTAGTATATAATAATAATATTGTTTAAAATAATTTATTTAAAACATAATCATATCGCACTTTCACAATAGAATTGTTACATCTCAAAATTGAATACTCTTTCAGAAATCGAATTTAAAGTTTTCCTCATTGAAAATTATTTTATATTCTGATAAAGGTATTTTTAGCAAAGTAGTGTACTTTCTTTTTTATGTTCTATTGTAAATTTGAGTTTTTGTTGCAAAAGCATTAGTTGATTGTTTATTAAAAATTTCATAATTTTTTTAAAATCACATATTTGTATTAGTACACCAAAAAAAAAAACAACCAAAAATAGCTTTTTTAAATAATGGATAAAATTAGCTCCCTGTTAATTTCTTTATTATCAAATCTGTCTGGGAGTTAAAGTTTAAAAATTTACGTTTTTGAAACAATGATTTTTGCATTAAAACAATTGACATTGTTTAACCATCGATATAACATCGACCTTGCAAAATTTCGATGTTTTGCTTTAAAAGACGAAAAACCGGATAAAAAAATATATATAAAACCGTCACACTACTTACCTGGCTTTATTTTCTGATAAGAATCATTTTGAATCTAAATTGAATCATATAAAAAACTATATAGCCATAAGTTTTAACAAAAACAAAACAGCACAAAAACAATGCTATATAATTTCAATGTCAGATTATTCAGAGGTAAACATAACGGACCTTCAGCATCTATAATTCTAATAATTGTTTAAATTCTTATCAATGTAATTTAATTTTGAACTAATTATTCAACAATTTGTACCAAACATTCTTGTGTATCATTTTGTCTATGAGCCAATGTATATATTTTAAATCACCAATTAAGGGTTAGGAAAAAATTAAATATTTTCAATTATTAAATTTGTGCTACGATCTAATGCTGGTAAATAATTCTAAAGTCTTATTTCATTATTATTCAATAAAATATTTTAAAAGTTTTTGGCTTATGACAACCTTTATAGATAAATTTCAATAATTAATAAATTTAGATTTTTAAAAAATGAATAGATTTAGACATCATGTTTATTTTATTTAACATTTTCAACCTTACCTCGAACCACCGTATCATTAAACTAACCCAAACCTGCACAAGTTTAGCTTTTACGAAAAAGAAAAAATTATCATAATGTCAAAATAAGGTCCTAAGAATCCCCCGATGGTTTTGTCAGAAATTGCCAATTTCATCGGAATTTACAAATGGAATCAATAGCTATTTGATCATAACCACTTGACAGATAACCACTTCATCAAAAAGTGGTTCATAAAATTCCACTACAATTTACCGACAGTTAAAGGAGCAGTAACTAACAACTTGGGAAATCCAACCTCATCTTGAAGAATGCTTCCCAGGCTGCTGCAGTACATTCTGTTTACATATTTTTATTATTTACATTACTACTATTTTATTTATTTTTTCTCTTTGTCTTTTTCTCCAATTAATTTTTTATTGTTCCCCATTAGAAGTCAATTATTTATTTTATTAACTCTATAAATGTCATTTTTTTTTTTTTTATTAACTTTTCTTATTCTCTCTTCTTAAGAATTACTATCTTTATCTACTTATTCTATTTTTATCTATATATATTTTTTATAATCCATCGTTATTATTCACAATAGTTCAATATTTATAGCGTTGTAAATAG
>NW_027114767.1:257217-268207 GCF_000696795.3 Halyomorpha halys | reverse complement strand
TATGATATAAGATGAAGAATATGTTTGATTTTTTTTATAAACATAGATATCTAGATCTTACGTTTAGGAAGCTATATACATAAAAAATAGCTGATGATTTAATTTTCTAAAATCAATCATAAACAGAACCTAAAATAATTTTATTTATAAATAAATAAAACCATGATTCTAAAAATGTGTATGATTAATGTTTTCATTCATTTTTCCTTCAAAGCTACCACCATCTGAGTTTGGGAACCCGAACACAATGCCTAGGAATTCCATCATATTCTCTTTGAAAAATCAAGTCGGTGGGCTGGCCAGAGTTCTTCAAGTCTTTCAGGTATTTTTATACTCAACAATAATATTTTATATTTTAGTACTACTATACAAATTATGTGCAGAATTGATTTCAAGAATTTCGCATCATCCTCTATCTTAAAGGATACATTGGAGTTAATTTTCAAATGGGTGTTAATTTATGTAGTAGCTGAGAGGATAATTATAATTCTTAAAATTGATAATGCCGTGATATTAAACTGATAATGTACGTCGCGTGAACAAAACAACGCAATTTCAAATTTATTTAATTTTTTTCTAATGGGAATGGAAATAAATATAAAAATTTACTGGACATTATCTTGTGGTTTTATTGTTTAAGAAAGTATAAATTATTTAGTATAATATGGATAAAATGAATACTATTTCAATAAACAAGTTAATAAAACTATTTTCAATCAAATGTTAATTAAATAGGATACTACTTCATATTTTTTTAACTTTAACGAGATCAGTTTAAACAAATATTTTCCTCCAACAAGGGGAGACTATGCACTTGGGAATTGTAATTGAAAAATAAAAATATTTTGTTCAAAATTGACGCCTTAGATGTACTTTCTATGAATTGACAAAGAACCCTCGGACATTTGTCTAATATTTTTCGATCAAGTATCATTGAAACGGATGATCCCATGTCCGTAACCTCCCCTTGTAAGTATTCTATTAAACGCATGTAACTACCCTCACGGGTGGTCTAGGGTAGAAGTTACTAAGCTCAAGCTCTGGGTAAAAGATGCAACTTGTATCCAGGACATGTTTCAGGAGTTTAGGAAGAAATTGACGGTGGGATACGGAACTACTAAAAATGAACTGCCACCAACATCGCCTATCAATCTCAGACCGTTGTCTTGATGAGATTTTTTTAAGGGCTTTTCTTTTTTTAGGGGCCCCATAAAAATCCAAATTTCTCTACTATAACTCAATTTTTTTCTGAATATTTACCACCGATAAATTCCCCGTAAGATAGTAACCAGTTTGTAGGAAAATTTTGCTTCGATAGACAATTATAGCATCCAAACCAAGGTAAAGATGAATAATTTTCGGAAATACCAGCTATAATCTCCAAGGCAATGAATTTTCGTGGTAAATGTTCTTTTCATGACCTTTTTAAGTGTATATATTTCCAAATTTGCAAAACTAGTTTTATTTACTTTAATTTACTCCAGCTTGCTTTCTTCCTAATCAAATTGACTCGGTATTGAACACTACTTCCTCACTCAGGATCTCGGTGTGAACGTGGTGCACATCGAATCCAGACCTTCTGCTAGAGCAGATTCTGAGTTTGAGATCTTGGTGGAGGTTGAGTGCGACAACAAGAAGATGGAACAGGTCGTGTCCTTGCTGAGGAGGGAAGTGGCTGCCATCAACCTCACCACCTTCGAGGAAGGAGTCGAGCTTCCTCAACCCACGCTGTCATCCACGGCCAGCTTTGGTAAGTCCTCGATAAATAGCTTCAACCGAGCGTTTTTTTTGTTTTTTTCGTACCCTCCTGACGCAAAGTTATTGAATATATACATATAGGAGGTAGTTTGTAATTAACCTGGTAGTTAGTAATTCCTTGGATTGCCTTGTGGCATTTTAAGGTTTTGTGCAGGGTCCAGGTGGAGTTGTCATTCCTTACGCCAGTTGAATTATTGGAACGGAGAGGGGCCGTTCCGCTGGTTAGATTATGAATAGGTCGACATTAGAGTCCAAAGCCCTTTCCTCGTCGAAGACATCGACCAAGGGGACCGTGCTCTGGCACCTCTCAGGTCTTGGCGGAGGGGTAACCTCTCGGAAAAAAGGGTTGCAGCAGGCCTTCAATCCATCAAAGAATTTGACGTGTCGTCGGCCTCTATACTCCGACACACAAATACGGGGAGTATTTTTTTTTCCATAACCGCTATTTCTGAAATTTATTGTTTTTAGCATGAATATATATAGCAATATATATTTTGATTCCGCACTATTTCCTTCGTCTTCTGAATTTTATAATGTGCTGGGGCACACATTGGTTTCGAAATTAAAACTAAATCAAAAAAACTTGTACCCTAAATACGTGTCCTGGCACGTCGTTTCTGTGGGGAGTATAAACATAAAATTTATATATAGTAAGGCTCCAAATATTAATTTTTTATGGCAGTGAGATTGAATAAATATTTTTAATTTAATATGTATTTAAGTTTAGCTGGAAACTTGTGAATCGTATTTGAAACAGATAAGTGCCCAGAACTAGCCTGATATTATACTGATTACATTCGGGAATAGTAGACACCAAATGAGGTTGAAAAGATCTTTTCTTAGCCTCAATTCTTCAAATCACAGAACTAAGTCTTCAATAGATTATTTTGGAATAACCATAAAAAAAAAAATTTATGAAGAAAATTAAGCGTTTTTGGTTTTTAGGGCAGAAAGTATAAGCTTTTTTTCACTGTTATTGTACACCAATCGATTCGTCTCTTTCCAAGGAATAAGAAAAGTATTACTGATTCTATTAAACTATATTATATTTACGAAAAATCATAAAAACATAAGGTGTGGCTCGTGGTAAAGCAGTTAAGAAATTTTTTTTTTAGAATAGAGCATTTTATATTCGGTTTTAGTGTCGTCTCGAACAGCTAAATACCCATTTTCAAAAGAATTAAAAAAATAGGAATTTTTCACCTTGATTTATTTGCAGGATTTGTTTTTTCTTCCAGTGACTATTGCTCATATTTCATAACTCCTCTGCATTTTCTCCAATTCCTATGTTAATAGAACCGTTCGAAAGCTGAATGTCTCCTTACTTACCAACAAGTCTATATACACCCTCAAATATAGCGAAACATTGCCGGGTTAGCTAGTGAATAAATAAAAATAAAAAATTTTAAAAAGTAGATTTGGTTTAGTTAGATTGGTAAAAGGTAGATTTCAAAAAAATCAGACATATCCTTGGTTTTAAGTAAAAATTGAGAACCAAAATTTTTTAGAGGAATATATTTTCTATTTTACTTAGTCTGGAACATTGTTTTTGGGTGAAAGACCTACATTATTTTTATATTTTTGAAAACCTGAGACATTTCTGATTGTGAAATTAATTCCAGTAAAAATAGGAAAATACCCAATTTCTTGGATTTTCTCTTTTCACAGAAAACAGCGATATACACAAATTTTGATAAGCTTTTTTTTTTCTATACCATCATTATTATTATTTTAAAAAAAGAGAGAAAAATTTCGGCCAGAATTAATTTAGATTTTCATATTAAAGGTTATTATAAAAACATTCCAAAAATAATTGAATGTTTTTTAAAAATAATATTATTTGTATTTTGGCAGATATTGCCTAACTATAGAGAATAAAAGTTATCAAACTAAATTAAACAAATAACAATAAAATTAAAAAAAAAAAAATAGTGAAGCATCTATTTTTTTTTTTATATAATATCACCACACCCACTCACTGGTTCTTTTTTTGTTTACTTATTTGTTTCATTAGTATATATTTAACGATAATCAGATCAATATAGCTGGGATAAGTAAAATTGGGTCGGACGAGGAGAACAATTAAATTATTAGTTTTATGATTATTTATTCTCCACTTTCACCAATTTTTAGATTTTGAAGAAATCCCATGGTTCCCGAAAAAAATTCAGGATTTGGATAAAGCTCAAAAAGTTCTTATGTACGGTGCAGAGCTGGATGCTGAACACCCGGTAAGTAATATTCAAAATTATTTCACTCAACAATTACTGAATTAATTAAATTACATATATCACTTGGTTGTATTTTTTCCCCTTTTTAAAAATATATCCTATATGTATATTTCAGGGATTTAAGGACCCTGTATACAGGAAGCGGAGAGAAACTTTCGCCAGTATCGCAAGGAACTACAAAAGGTAAGATTCAATTTCCACTAGCCCCCAATTACGGGAAATTTATCCTTTATTTTCTCCTACTTGGACGTATAAAGTAGAAGCAACATAGCAAGAAATAACATCTGAGGTTTCTAATTTCATGAATTTATTCATTTTAGGAAGAGGAAAATAAAGAAATGAAGTATTTTTCTATACAATAATTTCTGGGAAAATAAAAAAATCCTTAAAACTTCAATTATCATTTATCAATTAATTAGAAGACGTTTCGAACCCACTTTGAGCTTTAACTCATTAAATCATAAATTAAACATTGTAAACAATCTTAAATTTGCTTACATAAATCATTTTCCTATTATTAAAAAAATTCTAAATCACTAATAAGTAAAATACATTTATATTATAATTATAATTGACAAATGTCTTATTAAAAATATATTGAGGTACTGTTACATAAATAACTGTTACATAAACATTGCTAAAATTTTGATTAGTCTTCCACGAACTAATTAGAAGAAAATCGAAATCAAAAAATATTTATAATTTTATAATCCAACAGGAGGTAGTTGGAACATTCATCAATTTGTTCAAAAAACTGATTCAATTATTTTTTTAATATGCAATATGACTAGGTACTATTTAATGTTGTTCATTTTCTTACCCTAACCGCACACTGCTCTGTCGAATCTACTAGAAGCTAACTAATTAAATGTTTATTTTATTAATTATGTCGAAAAAATTATAGCCTATTTCTTTGATGTCCGTTTTATAATTCACCACATTTTTTATGTTATAGGTCGAGTCATAAGTAACTTTCGTTTTATAAGGCATTTATTTTTTTCTCATTAAATAACAAAACTATATTAATTTATTATGTATCATCCATTATTATCTATAACCTTCTCCCATCTTCCTGGCAGTTTATCAATTCCTTCCTTGTAAAATGTGGTTGATTTGGACTGGAAGAGACTTGGTCTTCTGAATACAAGGTTTTTCTAAGGTTTTTCCATTCAAAAGGTCCATCAAAAAGGTAAGGAACAGAAAAGGTGGTAGTCTGTCGGGACTAGACCCGGGGAGTAAGATAGATGTGGCAAAACAGACCATCTCAGCTCAAGAATTTTTTCTTGAGTCCCTTGCTGTATATGGTTGCGCATTGTCGCGTAAAAGAATGACGTTTTGCCGATTGACGAGTGCAGGACGTGCTTTTCATGGAGTTTCTCTTGACTAACTGCTGAACGTATCTATCCGTAGTAATCGTTAAATTTGAATTCAACAATACGTGGTGAATTATTCCTTGACAATCCATACACCATACACACAATAAAATCTTTTTGCCATGGAGGTTTGCTTTCGGATCTGGTAGGGGTGGGTGATTCTTATCAAGCCACTGTCTTTTGCAGACGATATCATGAAAGGTAACCTATTTTTCATCGCCTGTTACAACAATATTTTAAAAAATGCTCAATTTTTACCTTTGAGAACAGACTTATGGCGTTTGACATTCCGTTCTCTGAGATTTTGATGTACCCATACTAACTTGCTTGCCTTACTCCTAACTTTTTCTAATTTCTCCAAGTAGCGGTTAACAGTTGATTGTGTTGTATTCAACCTTTCTGCTATACCTCCTTTAGTTATTATTGATGTGGAGTTTGCTCTAATGTTGCCTTTAAAAGGTTCTCCTCAAAGTCGGAAGGACGTCCCGCCCTCGGTTCGTCTTTCAATGTCGAATTTCCAGAAAGGAATAATATAAAACAATTTCTAACTGCCCGATCAATCACCCCTCAATCCTATCTTCCGATCAGTCACCTTATCCCCCCTTCCTGCGAGGTGGCAGGGCAGGAAAGGCTCCAGAAACCCTATAAACATCACCCTTTAACTCCTTTTTTGACTTCTGACTTTTTTTTTTTATTATTTTCTATTATCTTTCGTCTATAACTATTAATTGTTTTATTTTTTCTCTTCTGTTTAAACAATACGTGTAGGCCCCTCACCTCCAAATATTTCTAATAGAATTCATATGGAACGGACATAGCAAAACATCAGATAAGTATTTCACCGTATACCTTCAAGTAGCGTTGATAGAAAAAGGTAATATCCAATCTGAATTATGGAAACATACGTAAAAGATCAGTCGCCTTGTTTAAATTCCCAAAACATTACATGACGAACGTTTGACCCTCCATTTCAGAGGTTAAATAAAAAACAGTTTAACGTAACGTGTATCACATAAAACAGTTGGCAAAAGACTAACTGAAGCCTCGTCTTATAGTGAAAACAAAAACTTGTTGGTAATTCATAACGGGTAGATACGAACAATAGATTTTACTTAGCTGCATCAGAAGTTACTTATGACTCGATCTAATATTTGGTGATGTAAATTGATTCAATAAATGTTCTAATTTTTGAATCTATGGTCTTATTTAAAATTTTAACATCAAAATCAAAACTAGGGTTATTGATTATTCTAGAGTAGCTGTTGTTCTATGGTGTAATTGTTCTTTGGGATTTTTTTATTTATACTTTATATTATCCAGTGTATATATTCATGTTTCTTGTATGTTATCATGTCTCATCAATGTAATATTGCTGACATTTAACTTTGTAAATGATGTTCTATTCGTTGTAATAAAATGAATTTTTATGATAAAAGATTAAGTATAATATTGATTTAAGAATATGAGATTGATCTGTTTACTAAAAATAGATAAATATTTTGAACACAGAGCACTAAAGTACTCTGTAATTTACGTCTTTTAAAAACAAACTGTAACCCACACACATGAATAAGATAAACCGAGATTGAACCTACGCAGCAATTGTGAGTTAAAACTGATGTTACCTAGTGTCTTAAAAAGGTAGGTTAGGTAGAAAAAACATATTGTAAATCCTTTAAAAAATAAATTTATGAACTCACATTTATTTACCTAATTATTCTTATTTTCATCTAAATTATTGACAATATTCATATATACGGTGAAATGAAAAAAAAATCTCATTAACATTTAAACTGTTCAACTGATTCTCTTCTTCGCTGTCATACGGTGTGAGTGGGCTATAGCTAACTTTGTTGATTTCAATCGCATTGATCCTTTTTGCATATCCCCAAAAAAATGATAATAAATTTGATTTTATAATAATTATGTTATTTATAAAATGTTTCAGTGGGCAGTCAATCCCTAAAGTTCAGTATACTCCTGAAGAAATAAAAACATGGTAAGAAATATATAATCACTGCTATACTTATATACAGTTAAACTTACTAACTGCCTTTTTTCAATCAATAAAATATGTTTAATAATTGAATGTACATTCAACAATGGTCTAATGTTTAACTGTACTTTTCTCTATCGTACAGTCCTACTTCCAAAACAAAATGTTTAAATGCACAACCAAAACAAAATGCATTTACTGTAGAAAAACCATTTCAGGTTTGGTGAGACTAGAAATTACCTAATTACATTAGAGTAAACTTTGCAAATGCTGAATTATTATTATTATTTTCTACAATAGTTAATTGCTATGTCCCTGACGTTTCTTCGACTGAAACATAGCAATTAACGGCTATGTTAATAGCAGTTTACGGCGTTTCTACGACTTATAGGGGTTCAAGAAACAGCATTCAATTATTTATTTGTGTATTTCTATTTATATTATATATATCTCTATCGACCTACAATTCTTACAAAATTATTACATACATATATTGGGTTGTAAAATAAGTTCGAAGCGTTTTTAACTGGTGATATCAATAAAAACTTCAGATTCTTGTAAATATATTTAATCAATTATATATAATCCATTTTGATCTATTACATGTAGCCATCTTTCAGGTAATTTTTTCACTCCGTCCTCCCAGAACCTATTGCGCAATGAACTCCTCTACGTGCGTTTCGCAATCCTCCAGAAAATTAAAATGTTTCCCGTTAAGAGAGTTTTTAAGGGCCCGAAATAAGTGAAAATCTGGAGGGGCAAGGTCTGCTGAATAGGGTGGGTGGGGGATCACATCCCAGCCAAACTCCAATAATTTTTACCGGGTCTACAAAGACACGTAAGGAGGGCGTTATCGTGATGGAAAAGTATGCCTTTGCGATTATGAGACACTAGTATAAGATATGTTAAGCTTTATATGCGATATCCCGTGCCGTAGAGTGAAGGGTGTCTGAGACCAATGCTTGAATTTGGTTATCAACAGTTGAAGGACGACCAGAGCGCTTTGCGCCTTCCAAGTTCAAATTTCAGGTTCTGGACCGAGCAAACCTTTTACGGACGATGCTTTCTCCTAAGGCATCATCGCCATACACACTGCAAATTTTGTTAACCGTGTGTGCAGCGGAGTTTCCTTTTCGGAAATAAAATATCATTAAATGACGAAAATGAATTTTTTTCTCTTCCATTTTGAGCAAGCAAAATACCCTTAAAGATAAGGAATCTTGGTTGAAACTGATGCATAAAAGCACCTTAACCAATCCTTTTTTAAATACGTAAACATTATTAACCAAGTAAACATGATTTTATAAACTCAAGAGGATTAAATTGAAATGTTGAAAAACGCTACGAACTTATTTTACAACCCAGTATATAACTCAGGAATAGATACTCTTTGCTATGGTATGCTAGATATAATTGGCAATAATTACTCATTGAATATCCTTTCCAATGGTGTCGTGTTCAGTAATTTATTAAGCTGTGCTAATCAGGTGGTATGCAGAGTACTTAAACTATAAAATCAGGTCAGGTTAGCATTATGTTAAATTTACAATTGAGGTATAATAACATAAGAAAGAGCTTAATATACATATGCGCAATAATTTAAGCTTACTTGATATCCTATTGGATTGAGAATACTAGATGAGACCATAAATACGAGTTTATTAAACTTATGGGAGTTACGGAACCAATCTTGAACTCCCCAAAACTCTTCAAGCTGTACATGGAGGTAGGAGGCAGGAGCCGAGCCGAAATATAGGATTAGGCTAATCTAATATCTCCGTGACTGGTTGTCAATGAGCGCAATCAAGCGCCGCCTTCTCTCTCAATCCGAGAAGTTCCACAGTTGTTAAAAATATCCCAACTCCATTTATGATGTTTCTTATCTCTTCCTTCTCTGTCACTAATGAACGAGAGTTCATCTTCTTTCAAAGTTCGCCCCTTTCCTCAACAAACTTAAACTCAAGATAAATCTGGGAAAATAAATGACGATTCAGCTCTGTGTGGAAAGACTGTTAAATGCAAAAAAAAAAAAAATCATTTTACTCAATTTTGACATTTTTATATCATTTTATACTTTGTGAAGTTTTGTTCCTAACCCCCAATGTTCCAAGTATATTCACTCATTTATTAGAGACGCCTAAAAACTATTGATTAGCCATTTAACGATTGATATAAATGTATTGAAAATATTGTTTTTGAGTTCCCTAAAATTATCAAAAATGAACTTCTGACTATTGTGCATTAAGATATTCTTATAATTTAATGATCAAGTCCTCATATGACTTCTGTCTATATTCGTCATCATTTTGTTGCCCTTTTTTTTTTTTTTTTTTTAAATTTTTGATCCCCATGCCTGTGCACCAAACTGGGCACTTTATGTTTAATAGCCAAGAGATATGTGTAAATTGAGATGTGTGACTGCGTCAAAACAGATCCAGTGATTTTTAAGAAATTGGCCAAAATTCTTCTTTTAAAAATAATAAATAACTATTTCTATATAGAATAAATCTAGAGAATAGAAGGGAAAAATATAAAGAAAAGAAAACGTTATTTATACAAAACACAAAAAGTAATATATATAAGTTGTACTAATATTTATAATATATTTAATGTTATACTAACATTTGAATGGTAATCGAATTCTGTACAAAAAAAAAAAATCAAACCCAATTATGTTTTATATTTAACCTAAAGGCAAAATAAAGCACTTTTATTAATTTATTTATTTATATTTTAATTCATATTAAAATAAGTAATTCATAGGTATATACCGTTCTAAGAGATTTTCGTCATCGCTTGTGTATAGTTAAAAATATTTTAATTGGTAATTTTTAAGTCAATTTATTTTTGAATTTTTAAATGTTCCAATCTTTATTTTACATACAGACACGTCAATATATGACATGATAAGAAAATTTATTTAAAGTAAAAAAATAAAAT
Source organism: Halyomorpha halys (assembly GCF_000696795.3). Lineage (NCBI taxonomy): Eukaryota > Metazoa > Arthropoda > Insecta > Hemiptera > Pentatomidae > Halyomorpha > Halyomorpha halys. The sequence goes on along the minus strand of NW_027114767.1, from coordinate 257,909 downwards.
TATCATTTTTTTTTTTTTAAATTGTAGTGTTTGTTTATTATTTTTAGGGGTACGGTATTTAGAGAACTCCACAGATTATATGTCAAACATGCCTGTAAAGAATACCTGGATAACTGGCCAGAGCTGGTCAAATATTGTGGATACAGAGAGGACAACATCCCACAGCTTCAAGATATCAGCACGTACCTCAAAAGTGGGTTTTCAATTTTTTAAGTAAATATCATTAATTCTTGAAAATTTATAATATAATAATGAATCTATATTTTAACAAATGCAGGAAAAACAGGTTACCAGCTAAGACCAGTAGCTGGATATTTGTCTGCTCGAGACTTCCTAGCTGGTTTGGCATTCAGAGTATTCCACTGCACACAATATATCAGGCACAGCTCTGATCCATACTATACACCAGAACCGTAAGTAATAAATATATATATACACACATTAAAACTTAATTTTAAGTAGTACTAAAATGCAAAAAAATTATATATAAATAAAATATATACATTAAAACTTAATTTTAAGTAATACTAAAATCCAAAATTATTTTTAAGGGATTGCTGCCATGAATTATTGGGTCATATGCCTCTATTGGCCTGCCCAAGTTTCGCTCAGTTTTCACAAGAGCTGGGACTCACTTCCCTCGGTGCTTCGGATCATGATGTCGAAAAGCTTGCAACAGTAAGTCTTTTTTT
>NW_027114767.1:255484-257152 GCF_000696795.3 Halyomorpha halys | reverse complement strand
ACTGACCACTTATTTTTGCAGTAAAAATCAACAGTTTTTTAAGGAAGGAATTTGGGCTTTACCATCTCGTTGGGAGAAGGTTACCGACTGTAACGGTGGATAGTTTGATCAATAAAGGTGATCATTTGAAAATATTTATTTATTTATAATTTCCCCCAAAAAAACGACAGGACTTTTTGAATGACCTGGTATATTAAAATATCAAATCGATTGTATCGGACTTAAAACAAGTTAAGAAAGGAGTAGGGACACAAATCGAAAAGCTGTAAGGCTGTCTTCAGTAGTTATCGAATAAGCCAGTTACCTCTCCAAGTATATTTATGTGGCTACGAAACAGGTGTCTGTGTTTTTGACCATTATAATTTGTTTTAATTTTCCCCTATGGTGTTAAAAAGTATAATTTTCAGTCCCTTCCTTTTTATCAGTTTATTCTTCACGCAAGATAATTATTTTTTGTTATAGCCATTAATTTAAAATTTTGTTTTCTGACTAGATATATTGTGTTAACAACAATAGCGTTTATAGTTTAATATCAACTGACATTAAACACTAAACAATAAATTATAAATATAGTTATGCTAGTAATAATACCATTATGATGACAATTATACAATAATAATCATACCAACGAACATTAAATCAATTAATTATACACTTACTACGCACAAACAAATATCTAAAACAATCCCAGATCTCTTAAAAAATACCAAACCATCTCAATAAAAATCGTTTAACCTAAGATTCTCACATAAGTCCTATTTTCGCGTCTTCTCCAAAATATGCCTGAAGCCTTTAAAATCGAAACAAACGGTTCTAAATATTTATTTTCTGACGTTTCGCCCCATTTTGTAGAGGTAAAGAACATTCTAAGAAAAACTAAGAACATTTTTTGATAAACAACATTTTTTTATAACAAGAATATTATGAGATAATAAGATACAAAAAGGTACATTAAGAAAATTATACACAAAATACAAAAAAGAAGAAATAAAATAGTATTAATATAAAATAAACAATGATAAGAATATAAACAATTTACGTAAACTATTAGGTTAAAATGTACAGGAGATGCAAAAACAGAAAAGTAGATTTGAAAAAACATTTAACACACTAAAAGACGTAAAATAAAGAAGTAAGAAGAAATTGAAAAAAGTTCGAGAAAGAATAAATAAAAATAAAATTAATAATAATAATAATAATAAATGAGTAAAGAACAAATCATAACAATAGAAAGAATATTTTTTTTATTTTCATAATTTAAATTCCAATTGGATTCCCAAACCTCAAAAAGCCGCCAGAATACCCATCCTCCTACCGTCCTATCTCTCTGTTACCTATCATGGGCAAAATCCTTGAGAAACTCATATTGAAACGCCTGTATCCCTTCCTTGATCCCAACCACATAATAATCCCAAATACCAGATTGGATTCCGAACATCCCACTCCACTATCCAGCAATGCCATCGTGTGGTTGATCTTGTCTCGTCTTCATTAGAGCGCGGAATGTACTGCTCGGGAGTCTTTCTTGATGTAGAACAGGCTTTTGATCAAGTCTGGCACTCAGGACTGCTACACAAGATCCGTAAATTCCTTCCCCCTACATACTTTCTCATTATCCGTTCTTATCTCTCCGACATTATTTCAAGTAAATTACAATGGCTCTTATTC
>NW_027114767.1:218153-254544 GCF_000696795.3 Halyomorpha halys | reverse complement strand
ATTTCAATTGCTCTAAAATTTCTTTTGTAAAACCATTTTCAGCTCTACTTCTTCACAGTTGAATTCGGTTTATGCAAACAAGATGGAGAGCTAAAGGTCTATGGAGCTGGATTACTGTCATCAATTGCTGAGCTCAAGCATGCTATTGAAGCTAAAGAGAAGATTAAGAAATTTGATCCAGAAATCACTTGTAAGGAAGAATGTATCATAACATCATTTCAAAACGCCTATTACTATACTGATTCATTTGAAGAGGCCAAAGAGAAAATGAGGTAATAACAATCAGTCTTTAAATATCTCAAAAATAATCTTTCTTTAATCTTAGAGAAATCATTAACCATTTATACATCTTAGCTAATTTTGAGCCCAGAATCAAAGGACACAAGGCCACTTTATTTATTTTATGTAGTTATTTACACTTTAAACAGTTTTAATTAAAATCATACTTATAAAACATAAACTTCAACAATGAAAACATCTAAACATTAATCTATATTGATTAGTTAATTGTTTTATGAGTCATTTTAAAATGACTCTGTAACAAAGATAGACAATTATTATTACCAAAGATTAATGCCTAAAATAAATTTTCAAGTAAATGTTTTAATAACTGACAAGTACCACATTTTTAAAAAGAATTTTCGTTTTACTAGTTTTCTTAAATAAAAAATATCTGAAATGTTGCAGAGCTTTTGCGATGAACATTGAAAGGCCATTTGGGGTCCGTTACAACCCTTACACACAGTCTGTGGAGATTCTAAGCAATGCCCAGAAGATAGCTGCACTAGTTTCAGAACTGAGGGGAGACCTATGCATTGTTAGTAATGCATTAAAGCAAATTCATGCCCAAGATGAGACAGTCGAAACAATTGCCCACATGCTACAACAAGGAATAAATTTAGCACCGGAGGAAAAGAAAAATGGTCATGAAGAACAATAATTTTAGATAAAGGCAACCCTACTGGACGAACCAAATATTGTATAAAGTTTTTTTGTTTCAAAGTAAAAAAAATGTTATCATAAAAATATTACAAATTATACTGTACTGAAAATAAAAAACAAATTGCAATTTGATTAATTTATTTTATTTTACCAAAAACATTTTCAGCAAAACAAAATTAAATATTTTAAATACCCCAACCCAACTCCTGTAGCTGGGTAAGGATTACAAAAAACCTTAGTTAATTTATTACTAAGGCCTAAAAAGCATCAACAATTAAATATTTAATATTTTCTTACATCACAAACCATCAGTGTTTTCTACCTTCTTTTCCCAACAGTCCTTTTTTCAAAACCCTGCTTAAATCATTAAGGTCAAAACAGTTTTATCATTCCTCAGATTTATATACTGTTAAGTTTTATTGGAGGACCCTTCACAGTCCATTTTTCTTAGGTACGCTATAACCCCTTATATAAGTTAAGCCCTCCCCTTAGCTACAAGTCTAAGATTGAAATCCAATAGTCTAGAGAACAATAACTAATTCTTTAGCAAAAAATGGTTAACCCTAGAGTGGTTTAGAACTAACTTAACAATTTATTGCTACATGAAATCAATGGCTTCTTAACCAATTAGGAATTAAATGAACTCTTAACTCATTTGATCCCACTGCCCCAAAAATGGAGTGGTGATTAAATTACCTTTTTATTTTATTTTTATCTTTTCGTTGAAATGTGGAAGTATATTAACTTTTACGCTCCTGATAATCGATTACAATCAATGCTTTGCCAGAATCTTCTTCATATGGTTTACAGTTCAAGTCTAAACATTAGAATTTTGAATATTATAAGTAAAAAAAAGGAAGAAATGTTTTTATAATATAATTGAGGTATTTTAGTTTTCTTTTATGTCACCTTTTCTTAAAAATGATCTTAGTTGGTTATCTCATAGAACTACCCATGAGATGGAGTATTTCATGAAAAGAAACTTTTAGTTGCCCAGCCTTATTGCTGTACAATATACTTACTCTAGGAGAGAATTGGACTAATCCTCCATACTATATATGATATATATATATGATATACTTCATAAGACTATATCAAAATTTATATAATTTATTTTTTAATACAACTGTAAACAATGCATGATAGGTGAGTGAAAATCCAAGTGCTTATAAAGTGAATTGTGGACCACCTACAATCTGTTTCTTGTGAATTTATTGCTTATCTTATCGTTAGTTATGTTCACTTATTTGATCCAATACGAAAAACCAAGTGTTATGGCCAACATATGTTTAATAATCGATTAAAGAACATGGTTTTTCTATTATGTTAAAATAAATCTACACTTCTGTTTTTTATACTGTGAAAAAAAAACAATACACCTTAGCATTTTATTGTGTGCACACATATAGGCTGAAGTGTTTCTTCAAACTGCGTTGTCTTAGTATTCAGCACTCTGGCCACCTCTGCCAGCTTAATCTTTTGGTCAAGGCGGGTGGACCCCAATCAAAGTCAACTTATCCCCCGAGAGAACAAGGGGGGTGGAAAAGGACATAAACAACCTACCCAGGGGCCCCCATCTATCCATCACCCACACATTGATATTAAGCCATTTTTTCTCTCTTTTGTTTGACCTTAAGATAATTTTTGTAATAGTTTTAAGTTTGCTTTGTTCTTTTTTTTTTCTAGTTTCTATATTTTGTTTTCAAATAGTTTAATTTTATCATGCTCAATTATTTAAAATACAACAATAACAAAAATCAGCAGTTCATTTCTTTTATTTCTATTACTCTTCATGATTGGGCTAGCAAAGGGGGTTCTTTTGAAACCCTACCCGCCGTAACACCAACCATTTTAAGTCAACCTAGGTTTCACACAAACATCTAAAAAGGATTCCAAATGACAAAAGACTTTAGGAGAGGACCATTATATTATGTAAAACTTATTTATAGTATAAACTTTTGGTGTTATTAAATTCTTTTTAATAGCTAGCCTAAATATTAATAAATTTAGCCCTACCCTTCCAATCACACTACCTCAATTTTGAGGCGGGAGGTGATACCCCCCACAAGCGATGGTTTTGAGTTGAAATTTTGGAAAAATATTTTACTTAGAGTAATAAAGTATTCTACAGAGTTTCAATTAAAAATAATAGTTTTTAAAAAGTTGGGATCAAATGAGTCAAAAATTATTACAATTACTTAAGAGAATTCATAGATAACACCTTTGGAATTTTACATTGTACAAAAAGACACCCAATAATAGAAAAGATAATCCTGAGGCTTAGTAATAAAATTATTAATAAATATGCCACTCAAATTTACCAAAATAATTATAACCCTTTTTTAATCCAAAAATCTGCTTCTAGCAGCTATTCTGATCTTTAAATTAGTTGTATTTAGTACAAGTGTAATGCCTTCCATAAAGTTTCTTCTTTAATATTTTGTTATCATGATAGCCTGCATTTTTTCTCCATGATTTTGTTACAAAAAATCAAGAGCACAAAAAATTTGTTTTTTCCTAGTGCTTTATTAAAGCTTTTGGCTCAAGTCCTGTGGGATTGTCAAGATTCATATCTTGTGGCCACCAACAAATAAATTTTGACTGACCCAAGTGGGAATCGAACCCACAACCTTCAGAACCAAACACTCTGAACCTATGCCCCAACCAACCCCACCCAACCACCACGCTATCAGGTCCTCAACTAAACAAGTTCTGTCTTTTAAAAAATTCCATAGCCATAATATTTCACTTAAATTACAATTATCCAGTAGATGATCAATTATTTTATTTTCACTTTGATAAACAGACAAATCTAATTAATTTACATTTATTAAATCAGGATATAAACATTATGTCCAACTCATCTTTGGAACAGATTTTCATTTACTTAAAATACCTTTTTGAAATAACACAATGCATAAATTTACAGTAATAACTTTCTGTGCATAAACTGAAAGTTGTTATCGCATGAAGCTTAATAAAAAAAAAAAATATCTTCAGTAAATTCTAAAACACAAACAATGTTTTGTCATTGATCATTATACGATCAAGCCACTGCCATAAGTCACTTTTAGCATTTTTGAACCAGTTATAGGATGTATTATTGTAGTTTCTAAGGATGGAATAGGTACACAAATTGGTAAAAATATATTAAAAATCAAAATTTATTCTTGTACCTAAAAAAAGTATCTTTTTTAAATAAATTAAAAAAAAATTCCTGAGAAAAACGTTGTTTGTTAAAATACAAACATAAAATTTATTCCTTGAGAATAGTTGGTCTTCAAATAGCTAAGCTCCCTTATGAGATGTTTTTTGATCTGAAAAAAAAAAATAATAGTACGTACCAATTATAAGTTGTTTATTATTCAAACACAGTATATTTGAATAATAAACTTCAATTAAATAACAAGAGTATTTAGCTTTGTAGAATATAAGAAATTATTTAGAAGCCAAAATGACATAATAATATAATTCATGTCAGCTTTCAATCAATGTAATTTACTTATTTTTAATATTATATAGGTGTATCAACTAAGATAAGATGTAAAAAAATAACAATAAGAACATACTCGGACTAAAACATTAAGAAATCAGAAAATTGAATTATATTATTTGAATTAAAGTATGATACTAAAAACATTAAAAGCAAAGGCTTTATTCAACTTGTTTGAAATGTCTTTACAACTCCAGCACTAAAAGTATATTTGGATTTTTTTTTTCCTTTTTAACCCTATCTGCTTGACATTTTCCCTTTATGAGGACTTAAGACATAGACCATTCCTATCTCTTTTATCTACGATTTAGGTCACTATCTTTATCAGATATTTAAATAGAAAATATGATTTATTTCTCATTAAGATTTTCATAACATTCATGTAAGAAAACCATAAATTTATACTCCATCCAATTCTAGTGAGTGATATCAATAATTGGGATTCTACTGAAAATCTAAAACCATAATATTTTCTCGATCACCTTTTCTGAATATACAAAAAAAAATATATACATAAATATATATATAAAACAAGAAGGTATTTACGAAGAGGAACTTTGGCAAATATAGGGTCTCCACAAGATTAATATTCAGTTTAAAATGAATAAGGAGATGGAGACCCACAAGAACCTTTATCATTCAATCCCACAATGGAAGGGTTTAAGGGTTTAGACTTTTATGAATGAGCCCAAAAGAAAACTTAAACAGCAGATAGAAACAGTAGTATAAGCTGATAATGGTACCCTCAGTTTCTGAATTCTTCTTGTCATGAATGGAGCTTAACAGGAATTTGAGAACAATAAAATAAAAGTGGGGTTAAGCCTTTGATAAATAAAAAAACCGAACAAAACCAAGCATCAAGCTATAGCCTGCGATTCCAATAAAGCATAAATCTCAATGGCTTTTCTTGTTTGTGACATTCTTTGGCCAACAGTCGGAATCTTAATATCTTTAGATTACAAATTAACACTACTGATACTATTACAAAAGAATTAAAATCAGAAGAAAAATTAATTCACATGAGGTGTGGCATCTTACAATCTAGCCTTCTTAAGTGTTTCTTCTCTGCATAATACCACAGTATTGAAGATATGCCAAGTTAATGATAAATCAATTAATGTTTTGTCAACATTATTAACATTAACCAAATTTTACTATTGAAGAAACAAATCAATTAACCTTCAATCACCATAAAAAAAAGAATGTAAATATATAATATATTAATTAAGTTATAAACTTACTTTAATAATTTAAAATTTTAAAATTTAAGCATCAAATCTTTCCATCAATATTGGAGAGCCTTCTTCTTCATACTCCTCTTTTGTAACAACAAATGAGTAAAACTCAGGATCTTTACTGATAAGTTTTCCTCCATGCCAAGCATACGTGATAGGACTATAAATAAAACAAAAATATGCATGAGACTCTTGTACATTAGAAGTGAAACTTCTTAGGTTCTAGTATTTGTAGATGATTTTATTGTTGCACAATTAGAAAATTAAATATGATTGAAGGAAATTTCTCTTTCATTCAACAATTTCTTTTAATATATACTCTAAGAAAGAAATGGGTTTATAATAATTGAAGTACATTAAAAATAATTTAGACTATAAATTTACTAAATAACGAGAGAATAATACTGCATCAATGGTAGAGCCTGATCTGGTTGTAATGTTAAATTTCTACTTAAATTAATCAAATAAAACAATATTATTATATTTACAGTAAATGTTAAAAAAAAAAACTAGCCCAAAACTACACAAGGTTGGTAATGCTATATTCTCTCGGCAATTGAAAATCTTGACTAAAACCAGTTGTAATAATCCTCACCTACAAAATATACTATAACCATAAACAAGGGATGTGGCGGCCATGCAGGTTGGGATATAGGTCCCAGAGCACTCGGTTCGGAATGCTATGGGTTTGATTCCCACCTGGGACCCAGTTATTATTTATTAACAGTGGTCCTGAAAAATGAATCTTGACACTCCCACCTTGGTAAGTACATGATGGAAACTCTAGTAACCAACCAGGGGTTGGCAAAAGGGACCAGGAGGACCATTTGCCGGACTAGTTCCCCCCACCAAATACCAATACCAATACTAGTAACCATAAGCATATATTAAGGTCATTAGTAACGTACAGTTATAAAATCTGGAGAGTGGCACCCTGCAGGAAATGATCTTTTCATATCTTTTCAAAACAAGGTCCTGTGGATTATAATAGGTGCCCCTTGGTTTGAAAGAAACAGTCAATAACATTGAAAACTACAATTGGAATAAATTAATTGATAAAAAATGACGAAATGATTAACTAAAGGTACAGTGTCTTACAACATGAAAATCCAACTTCCACATAAAGACTGAATACAAACTTTCAAGTTTAAAACATTTACGGTGAATAGTACAATCTACCACTCAGGTTACACTGATCATCAAATGGCAAAAAAAAAAATAAATAAAAAATAATTTTAAAGGCTAAAAGTCACTAGAAATTGGTATGGTATCTGAAAACGCAAAATCTTTCATTGTGAATCAGACTAAAACAGAAGTGCAGGCTGAAGTTACATCTAGCCATGGACAACTTTCATAGATCAAATATATTTATAAGTAATTTACAAACTCAATACTCATACACTTTAAATACTAAAGTCTAATGACAAAAACAAAGGATTAAAGTAGCGAAGTAAATAAAAAACAAAACATAAATTATCTAATTCTTACTTACTTCGGAGGGAGTGTTATATGAACTTCATATTCATCTGGTGCAGAAGCCCTAACATCCTTGTACAATCGCTCTTTAAATCCTGGAAACAACGCACAGCCTCCAGTAAGAATGATGTTTTTATAAAGATGAGAGCGAGCTTCTTCAGGACATGCTTGAACACTGTCAATGACTGCTTCAGCAACCCCCATTTCATTTATCCCAATATCAGAGGGGGTGAATAGTAATTCTGGAACGGCAAACCTTTCGTTATTTAACCGTAACTTTTGCTGAAAACAAAATAAACTGAGTATTACACTATTAGGATCAAATAAAAATAATATAAGCAACAAAAAAAAAAAACAATGAATAGCAAAAATAAAACAAAAATAGTAATAATAACCAGGCCCTCTAATACAACCAAGGAAATCAATTCTATAGTTTTCTATGCTTTTGTCCTTTTCCTTTTAATGTCAATACCAGAAAATAATTGTATAAATGATGAATCCACTAAGACTCCAAAAAATGTGCATATTTTCACTTTTTTATTGATATTCCAGCTTATATACTTAATACAATGCTTTTATTCACACACTTCAAGTTCACATGCCTGTACAATATATTCATCCTGATTCCTAGTCGTTTTTCTAAACTCTCAACTAACTTCCTTTTTTTCATTCAATTTTTTTTTTTTTAATTTCATAGAAGAAAACAGGTCATTCGCCTAGTTTTTACGTAAGTTTAAGAGTGCCTAAGAAGTGTGGTAAAGTAAAAAAAAAAGTTATATGTTAGTAACATAAATAAAATAGTTATGCTATTAAACTACCAATAAATGTAAGAGAACTATATTCAATGGTTTCACATCAACTGAAGAAAAAACCGAGAACAAAGGTTACACATTAACAAATCAATCATAGTTACAAAGTCAAAAATTTAAAATAAAACTATTGACAACTACTTTTGAGAAACATTCATATTTAGAATGATTAGATTAATTTACTTACTTGTTCTGTAACTGGAGCCTGGTCTAATGTTTGAGCATAACCACGACGAAGATTTGTGAAATCTGGTAAAATATAGTCCCTAACAATATCATTATCAGGATATTTTTTTCTGGCAGTAGCCATATCTGCCATGTAATCAACCGAAACAAAACATGTATCTTCTTTAACCTGGTTCATTACATAAGTTTCCTCCATTACATGAAGTTGTCTATAGCATAAAAAGTTAATTATAACATGAACAATAAAAAGTTGATTTTCAAAATTAACATTAGAAACTATAAAACATTACCTATATGATATGATCTCTTTCAAATGGTTGGTTAAAATCTTGCCACCAACATTAATTCTTTTTATTTCATTTTTTTGCTTCTTTCCTTTAATGTATGGAGCAATATGGGTAAAACTATAACCACAATCAATTACCAAGCAGCAAAGTGCATTAGGATTCTCATGTCGGTAGCGGTACTCTGACAGACTACCAGCTGAAGAAAGAAATAACTACTTTTATAGAAAATTCAAAGAGTTCATTCAAAATATATATTAAAAAAACATGAGTAAAATTAAGAATAAATCAAGAACTATAATGGTCAATAATTACATTGCACTTCTCACCATTCATCCTAAGAAATGATTGGCACTCATATTCCTCAAAAAATATTTCTGCAGTAGCTTCTTGAATACTAGCAAAATTAAAATAAGGCTCAGTTATAATAACAGGGGTTTCGGAAAAGTTTGATGGACAACATTCTTTACTGAAAATGTAATCCCAAACAGTCTTCTGATAATCCCAATTAATTAATAAACCCTGAAAACAAAACAATTTTAAGCACATAATAAACATCAATAAGACCAAATCCATAAAACTGAATTATACCTTTTGGAAAGGTAAAAGGTAAAATAAGCCAGAAGCATCCCTACATTCTTCTACTTGGTCCCCAACAAACAGTCTTCTTCTTTCACTTTTGGCTTTCATTATACAATTAGGAATAATCCTTAAAACCAAAACCGAAATGAAAACGATTAAAAACAATAAAGACACAAGTAAATAAATCATTTAAAAGATGAAATAAGTTTAATGTTGCATTTTTTAATTACTTGGGTTCCTTAGCGCGAGAATGTTCAACTTTAATGCTATAACCTCCATTATCCAATATATAAGCATTATCTACCATTCTAAACTGAAAAACTTAGTTATAATACAGATCTGTCAAAAATTATAATGAAAACATAATCAGGCTCCAAATTCAAAGGTAAGGTTATGCATGGAAAACAACAGTTGAACCTCGTTGTAAATAAACCAAAGAGAAAAATATTTGGTTTTAGTTTTTTAGGAGTTCTTCAACGGCAACAAACTTTAACAGTATTCAATAATTGGAGAAGATGATCGGGGGGTGTGGTCAGAAAAAAAACACAAATTATTTATTTATGGCGAAATAAATTATTTATTTATGGCGTTTCGACCTGAGTTTCAGGTCTTCATCAGGGAGGTCATTCGGGCATATTAGCTAAAACTTTAACAGTATTTGGTCACTTTAAGGTAAATGGAATTCCCTTACGGGTTTACTTGCAGGCCAAAAAAACAAGGCTCTAGGTCACGAAATATTCGAAATAGGATCTAAACCTCTAAATGAAAAATTAAACTCCCGAACCACTGTCTGTTACGTTAACTCTCTTTATTTGTTACGCTTACGATAGGGAATTTGTATATATATAGTTCCAAAAAACATTTCCAACCCATGCCAGAGGGACGAATCTTTACTCGTATCTCTAATCACAAACTCTTCAAAAGCGCCCCTCACCAACATATCTACATTTTCTAAAGTGGATATCTACATTTTCTAAAATGGAATTACACACCAACCCTTCTGGTGCAGAGCTGGTCCTTGCTCAACGGAGAAACGAACAAACAAATAGATCAAAAAATTGATCACGCCCAATCAAAAACAAAAAATTACAATATTTCACTAAAGTATACCTCAATCATTCTTCCTTTCTTTACTGTAGAACTAGATATTGTTCCAACCGGCCCTATATTCCTGGGCAGTCTCGAAATAGGATTTGCGACCATAAACACAAATTTATCACATCCTAGAAATGTGATAAATTGTGACAATTCATTGGCATCCATCAAAAGGACCAAGGATCTATACTTTTGGCTGCACATGTCCAAATATTTAACCAAATTTGTTCAAAATTGTATTCTTTTCCAACGCTAAAAAAATTTTCAAGTATGAAAGATCAGCTTTGATTGAATGTAAAAAACCAATTTACCGACTTCTCGTCTTGAAATAGTTGGTTCACGACCATCTGCGGAACAGAACAGTTTTTAGCCTACTAGTGTATTGATAGATATATTCATATCACAATCTTACTATACAGCCCCAACTATGCTAAAGATGTTTTGGGAAAATGTTAAAAAATAGAAAATGTTTTAGGTTGTTTTTGAACACCCTGATTTCAATGTTAGTAAGTTAGTAGTAATATTCAAAATCAAAATAAGACTGTAGTAATATTTACATCCAAATTATAATTCATTTATTTTAATGCCGTTGTGCTATCTTGAATAAGAATTTATTTGACACCATTTAAAAAATTTTCACACAATATGAAATAACACTATTTCAGTGTTTTAACACTCGCTCTGCCATAATCACCCAGCGGATAACATGACGGCAGTATTTAGTATCTATCTATTCCCTTTTTTTAATTATTATTATTATAAAAAGAGTCACCTTCATCCAAATACTATCGTATTCACTCAGGCATCATTTTCTACTTCAGCAACTGTCATGGCAAACGTACACTTCATTTCAGCTCCATGAACATAGTAATTTTACATACCCAAACTTTAGAATGAAACAAGAAATAAATTCTGTCAAAGGTTTTCACACTTTGATTGAAGAGCCTGCGAATTCATTTGGAGTGGGGATTAATTTTTACAGTTAAATTATTCAAATTTAGAGTTAAATAAAAACTAGGAGGTGAAGTTGTAAAGCTACTTGGCATAGACAGACCGACGAGAGTTACAGTTTGTAAGAGAATAGCTTCAAGTGTGGCGCAGAATATCTCCTTTAAAATCCTAAATTTTAAAACTTTCATTTGAAAAAAAATTCTTTAATTCCCAACTCGTTTCAGTACTTTTGGTTTAAAAAACAAATAGAAATGTTAAAAAGTTATCAACGTATTCAAACTTCAGAAGCCTAAGGGAAGGGAGGGATAGGGAGTAGGTCTATCGATTATCTCAATTGTTTACATTTTTTACCTCCGAACAATTTTTAAGGTTATAGGAAAGTAAGGTTTCGCGCTCCCCATGCTGGTTTAAAAGTAGTTGTATCGGAGATTACATTTTAAAGAAATTAGAACCTAATTCGTTACCCTTGGTTATTTGTTTAATTTCAACATAGTTTTAAAAAATTTTAAAGATGGTAAAGATATCTTGTGCATTAGATGTTAGCTCAGCACCTAATTTAAAGTCTATGTTGGTGTACACATCAGAAAATGGGTATATATATGACTAAATATATTAAATCATCATCTACCTTTTGTGTTTTATTGCTCATTAATTTTATATCATAATTATAAGCCTAATATTTTAGTTGTGGAAACTATTCTAAATATAAAATTGGAAATCCTGATTAAGATTATGTATACTTGTACTAAAACATTTTCTCGGGAAGTAGTCTATGTTACTTTTTAGTATATAACAAATTTAGAGTTTTCTACAACTTTTTCATGAGCTATAATTCTTTATTATATTATATATTCTTTATATTACTGAAATTATTTCTTCATTTCACTATATTGTACCCATAAAAATGTTAGAACTATTACAATATTAAATCATGGAACCATAGGTATATTTGTATGATATAAATATCAACAATAGTTTATATTTCAAAGGGTATTTTATATTCAAATAGTTATGGAATCAGAATTGGAGAGTTATAAATCAGAAACCATAAAAAAAATTGATAACTTAATGATTCAATGTTCAATCTTCGCTGGAGAATTTTTCGTTGCAATTGATGGAAGTAATGCGATAATAAAGTATCATTAGTGCTAATCAACTTAAAATTCTCCTGGTCCAGCTTCTTCAACATCCTAAGTTTTTGCATCTAACAGAAAAAAAAAATTAGTAATTATTGAGCGTAATTTTGTTTTTCATACAATCGTTCATAATCAGATTTGAAAGTATAGACTAAGAACAATTACAAAACATTTCAGCATACTTCTTTTGTACCAAAGATGACCAATTATTTAACTAATTAACCTTAATTTAGTTAATTATTGTAAAATTACTTCAGTTTCAGCCCATGTATAGTGATAGAAATTGTATTAGTGTTTTCTGTTAAGATCATGTAAAAAGAAGATGTTTGGGGCATAGTCAAAAGAACTCGACTAATAATAAAACAATTTATTATGAGCCAATGTTTCTTACCACTTTGCAGGGATTTCTCAGAGCTAAAAAAAGATACAAAATACTAAAATAATGTAGCAAAGTAAGAGAATAGATAACATATATAAAATTAATCTAAGGTTAGGCTAAAAATGATGTGAAATATGTGATAATTTATATAAAATAGAACAAAGTAAATTTTAAAAAATAATGTTTTGATTCATTTGTATACAAATTTTCACATATTTTAAATCATTTTTAGTCATTCCATAGTTTTATTACTATTCTGTGTTCTTTTGACGGCACTCTGACAATCTTCCTTTTATATACTGCTCACGGCCAATTAACAAGCTTCCAATCTTCTGTTATATTTTTGATTCCATAGGTTTTAATTTTAATATTCTGTTTTTGTTTTAACTTAATGACTAATTTGTGTGCTTTGATTCATTTTTATAGGTATGATCATTTATGTTTACCCATATCACATCCCAGATATAAAAGAATTTTTAAAGCTAATGTACAAGATAGGGATTGTTTAGCTTTCACTAGGTCAGAAATGATTCTTAACCTTAGAGGTTGGTAGAATTCTTTAATATTTATTGGAAGTTAAGAAAGTATCTCTTAAGTCTCACTGTTTAATAGATTGGAACACGTCTGTGATTGGACGAATTAGTGATTATATTGATGTCGATAGTAATCATGAACCCTACCGGATACAAAGTGAAAAAATCCTCAATCAAGAACTTATGTTTATATCACATTTAGGTATTCAGACATCAATTATAAAATTGCACAAACGTAACAATATTAATCTTTCGAGAATAATATATGACAGGTGCCAAGAGAATACTCTTTACCAAACAAATGTAAGTTTCTAATAACTTAGTATTTAAATAAGATAAGTAGTAATGAATTTTCGAGGTGTACTTTTAAATAGTTTAACCTTTCTCAGCAGTTATGGTTTGAAGTACCTATGGAAAGTCCAATCTCTAGAACTGCACTCTTTCGCTCTGATGTGGCAGAAGATGAAGAAGAAGATGATCCTTGGGATTGGTAAGTTACTGTATTTCTTTATTAATTAGTTTATTTTTTTTAAGTATGGAAGAGGAAATGTTAGTAAACATGAACAGATTAGTTTGATGCAACTGTACAGCTTATGATATTTTGATGACCACCCGATAGTACTAAACAATAATGAAGAATTCTTATCACCAGCTGCATCATAATAATACCCTTGAAGGAATATTCAATACATGGAAATTAGGGAGACCTAGAAGTTAGTGGACTGATAAAAATAATGTGTATCTCATTTAATAGAAAAAGTAAAAACTCGTGCTGAGACAAGGCCAAAATAAATAATGAAAACTAATAGGCACATTGAAATCTTAGAGTTAATAGTTGTGAAGTAAACATTTGAGTCCATTAAAGATAAAAAGTTTCTATTCTGTGATAGAAAGTAAGGCTGCATAAACACGGATTACAAACTTAAAAGGAAAAAAAAATTACCTTGGAATGAACTTCTGAAGATATTTTGTGGCAATAATTCAGCATGTCTCAGAGACGTAAGAAAGTATATCCTAGAAGAGAAAACTGAAATTAGGCTAAAATTCATGTATTGGGAGCACCATGCTGACTACGTTGCTTCTCAAAGAGACCATTTTGTAGTAAATCAGATATTGGTATCTATCTATGTTGGAAGCCTGTTTTCTATTTTTATTTTTATTTTTTTAATTTTAATAATTGGATAAAAATATCGAGATTTTCCTTGTTGAATGGAAAATCATTTCCATTTTATTTTTATATTATTAGTGATGTGAAATAGGACAACCATTATTGTTCTGAAACTGTTCCAGGTGGTGTGAAATGAGGCATATGACATCATCGGATCGGAGGTTAGGCCTAGCCTTGTTACTAGCTACGGATTTACCTAGCCAGGAGGTTCAAAACCGTTGGCTTGGTGAACCCATCAAAGCTGTTATCATCCCAACATCTATATTCCTAACCAACAGAAAAGGCTATCCTGTACTGTCTAGAAGTCACCAGGCATTTGTCAAGAAATGTGCTGCTCTTGGTGCTCTGCCCATTATTACTGGGATCATTAGACACGTAGCACCGAGGAACTATCTTCAGTATATCGATCATGTTTACCAAGTAATAAATTTGCTTTATTTCATTAATTTTTATCCATATGGATCAAAGTTTTTCAATATTCTAAAAAATATTTTTCTTCTTTTGTACAATGAAATCCATTATTTTGGTATATGATATGTAAATAGAATGATAAGTAATTAATAAGAGAACACATAAATAAATAAAAAACATGTAGCCTTCATTCATAAGATCTGTCAATATGTGTAGTTGCTTTGATAATAAAAAGTTGAATCATTGCTGATGTTCTAAAATAAAAGCAGTAATAAATCATACTTCAGTCTTTAAAATGGATTCCTTTGATATGGGGGAAAACCTGGCAGTTGAGAATGATCATCTTGAACAACCATTGATCTAGAATCAGTACTTCCTTACTAATTACTCAACCAAAGACTCTTTGTACTTTGTAGTGGTACAGATTTTTTAATATGAATTAAAATTTCGAAGAAACTCATTATTCATTTATCAGACTTCATTTGCGTCTTATACTAAAATATGGAAAATAGATCTGACATAAATCTTTTATAAGAATATGAAAAAACATCATAATCAAATAATGTAACCCTGTATTTTTTTTTTTCAGTGATCCTCCTGTTAACATTAGAATGTAAATTATTACAGTCAGATGAGCCTATATTCTATTCTTCAGTTAGAATCTTTTTTTACAGTCAAACAATTGGACGGACCCTGTGATACCTTACACCAGAGGTTTTGAGGATCATTTGCAAATACCCTTACAACCACTAATGGACAACCTTGAATCCCATACTTATGAAATCTTTGAGAAGGATCCAGTAAAGTATACAGAGTACAAACATGCTATATTCCTTGCTCTTTTGGACAGAGTACCCCCAGAAGAAGCTGAAACAAACGTTCAGTAAGTTGTAAAATTATTTTATCTATCATACTTACTTTCACCCTCTCCTATGTTTACTTATTTACCCTATTGAAGGGTTGTAATGGTGGTTGGTGCAGGTCGAGGACCATTGGTAAACGCAACTCTACTGGCTGCCTCTTCCGCTAAGAGAAAAGTTAAGGTGTATTGTGTAGAGAAGAATGTAAATGCGCTTGTGACGTTAGTATTAAAATTTAAATTTTTTCAATGGAGGATTATTCAAATGCATTAATTAACATTCATTAAATTATTTGTTAATTAGGTTGTATTCTACAAAGTCGGAAGAATGGAAGGAGTCAGTTGAGGTTGTTTGTTCTGATATGAGAGATTGGAAACCTCCTGAAAAATGTGATATATTAGTGTCAGAGCTGTTAGGTTCTTTTGGAGACAATGAACTATCGCCAGAGTGCCTTGATGGTGCCCAACACTTACTCAAAGGTAAATTAGATTTTTTTTTCTTAATTCGGTATACTTGATCCTTTTCTCTGTTTTTCCCTCCTCATGAAAATCCAATGAGATCTCTGTATCTAAGGGATTGGCTTCAAGTATATATAGAAAAAATGTATTAATTTTGAGAGTAAATTATTCATTGTAAATTAATGATTCATAACTTATCTGAATATTATTTTAGGTACAAGATAAAATTGTAATATTGCTTGAAAGCTTAATACTGGGGTGTTAACCAGTTCTATGCATTTTTCTCTTGTAATCTCTGAAAGAGGTGTAGATAGTTGACCGTAGATTAAGGATTGTAGAAGTTTGTCGGGGGGGTGCGGTCAGCAAAGAACAACATAAATAAACAAAACCATATTTATTTATTTTATGCCGACGTTTCGACCTGAGTTTCAGGTCTTCATCAGGGCTATAGAACAAAAGAGATAACAACAACATTTAGAGTAACATACAATTGAAAAGGAATAGTATACAAACAAATTTAGAATTATACAAAATATTGAATTAAATCATAAATGATAAAAGATTGAGAACTGATAATTGAATAGGACCGTAGATTAATGATTGGAGAAGTTTGTCTATTCAATTATCAGTTCTTAATCTTTTATCATTTATGATTTAATTCAATATTTTGTATAATTCTAAATTTGTTTGTATACTCTTCCTTTTCAATTGTATGTTACTCTAAATGTTGTTGTTATCTCTTTTGTTCTGTAGACCTTATGAAGACCTGAAACTCAGGTCGAAACGTCAGCATAAAATAAATAAATATGGTTTTGTTTATTTATGTTGTTCTTTGCTGACCGCACCCCCGACAAACTTCTCCAATCAGTAATCTCTGAAAGTATTTTTTAAACTAAACCACTTTTTTAACTAAATGTTTCTCATTAAATATGGATTTGATATCTATTTTAAATTGAGTCAATAAATATATTAGGCTAAGAAAAAATAAAATAATACTATATAAGTATAAAGGTCTAAATGATTATTATAGAATGGTGTTGTGTCTTGAAATTGTGCAATTTTGCATTGTTATTATTATCAAAAAGGCTGTAGTGTTTACCAGCATTATTAAGAAAATTCATAAATATTCAGTTTCTACATGGGATGAATAGGTATGCAGAAAGGGTGACATGAGCCTCAAAAGTATTTATTGCTGGAAACTCTTAATTATTGACTTGTCGGCCTAGAGATGGGTTCAAATAATAGAAAATGATGGTCTTTATTTTGAGGAATAAGATTTACTCACTAGTAAACCATCAGTTTTCTAATTTAAATGTTAAAAACTAATACCCAATACAAAATAGGTAGGTATACACCCTGGTACAAAATAAAAAAAAAAATCGCAAAACTATTTTTCTCAAAATTGCCAATTAACTTCAAGTTCAGCTTCATGTGGAACTAGAAAATAAAAATATTAAAATGAAGTTGGTTTGTCTACAAAATTATTGTTTATTTTACATTAGGGGTATTCATGATGTTGTGCTAAATATAAAATGTTTTACCATGTTAAATGTTATAAGTATAGTATTGTGAGCAGTCCTATTTAAAGTCCTGTTAAATGTTAAATTCATAAGAGCTCTTAGCAGATTTTTCGATTACTTTTTAATTAACTTCTTTTATAACCTTTTCTTCCAAAACTTCATGACATTGTTCACTTCTATGTTTTGATTCATTATTATTATTGTCATCCATTGCTCTATTAGTTATAAAAACATCCAAAACAATACTAACACAATCAAAACAAAAACTACGAGTAAGTAACCTAATACAACAACAAATAAAACAGGTGATGAGCTCAGCTGGTCTGTTGCGCGATGTCATTCTCCATTTAACAGACACTCAACCATGTTATATGTTATATTGTTTTAACATGGTAAATCTTTCTTTGAATTATTTCTCCATTTAACTCGCTTTAACATGTTAAACTAAATATCATGAATACCCCTATTGCAAGAAAATGGGCTTTATAACTGGGTGAGATCATTGAATTTGTCCACACTCAACTGTCCTTTGGATTTTGTAATCAACTGTTTCAATGTACAGTGGAACCCCGTTATAACGACCTGTTTGGGACTTGGGGTGAGGTCGGTCCCATGAAAAGGTCGGATTAAGTGGAGTCTGTTACGCTGGGGAATTAGACTTACGTATGTTCAAGGGTGAATGAAAAATACATAAAAATTAGAATACAAAACCAATTTATTTAGTACATATAAATGAAACAGAAAAATTAAACATTTAAATACATACATAGGTATGTATGTAAACAAAATATACACAATGAAAAAAAACACATTTACAATGACTAATATGTACATAAAGCGTAGATAGATTTTAAAATTACCAAAAACTATCGATTTTTGTTTGTTTAACACAAGAGCGCCTTTTCAAGGAGGCATAATCCCTCCATTTTTTCAAAAAATGATATCAACTGGTTTTGTGACGGTTTGTTGTTCAGCATATCGAAGAGCTGTCTCGAAAGCGTCGACTGCCTCTGAAAGGTTGATTTTTCGGCTGCAGGCTGGAGTGTCCGCATTGTCCTCATCGTCGTCGTCTTCTTCATTTTCTACAGCTGAAACCGTTTGGATAAGTTCATCATCAGTCAGAGCTTTGTATGCTGGTTCATCGCTGTTTAGCCATTCCTCAATCTCACGTTGGTCAGGTGTTTCAATGGAACAGCTACTGTTTAAATATTCCCAATCGTGCATGAACTGAACCACGGAATGCTCGTTCTCTTGAACCTCCGCGGTTTGATCGTCATTGATGTTCGGGCAGACTTTTTTCCAAGATTTTTCCAATGTTGATGGCGGAAGCTCTTCCCAAGCTGCAGCTAACATATAAATTACATCTTTAATGTTAATGGATTTTACGGCTTCCATGAGATTAAAACCTGTTGCTGTTTTCTCAATCAAGGAGCTCATGAATTTTGATCGGTACCGTCTTTTGAGTGATTCGATCACACATTGGTCCATTGGTTGGATTAAGGGAGTTACATTTAGACATTTAGGTAAAAAAATGGTTCTTACTTCATTTTTCTTGAGGTCTGTGGGATGCGAAGGAGCATTATCCAGAAGTAGAATGGCTTTTTGGGGTAGATTTTTATCTTTTAAGTAGTTTGCAACTTCTGGCACAAATACATTATTGAACCACTCGGAAAATAATTCAAGATCCATCCATGCTGACTTTTGAGCTCGATAGTGGACAGGTAGAGCAGATAAATTGCTGATATTCTTGAAAGCTCGTGGTTTGTGAGATTTGCCAATGACAAAAAGGGGCAATTTATGAGTTCCTGATCCATTACTACATAAAGCTAGGGTCAGCCTTTCTTTTGCTAGTTTATAATAGACAATGTTTTTATTGTTTTTTGCAGCTAGAGTTTTATTGGGCAACATTTTAAAATTTAAGCCTGTCTCATCTAAATTATATACCTGCTCTGTTGACAATTCTTCGTTTACTAAGATGTTCCTGAATAAATCGATGAATGCTGTCGCAGCTTCTTGGTCAGCAGATAATTTTTCACCGCTGATAGTAAACTGTTGAATGCCATGCCTTTTTTTCCACCTATGCAACCAGCCCTCACTCGCGTGAAAATCTCCTTCTGCATTAAGTGATGAATGTAACGATGAAGCTTTGATGAGAGGCCCGGAAAGGGGAGTTCCTTTCTCTCTTTCTTGGCAAAACCATAACCAAACCGCTTCATCCAATACCTCCGATGCAGGTTTTCTAAGTCTTTTTTTATTTGTTGGGTCATCTGACAACGCACTAAATGAAATTAATTGGTCCCGATTTTTTTTCCAGTCCTTCACAGTAGTAACGCCAACTCCTAAATCACTAGCTACTTTGATAAGTCGCTCACCCTTTTCGATTTTTTCAAGGGCCTCAAGTTTTTCCGCGATAGTACAAGACTTCCTTTTTTTAGACATCGTATAACGCTTTGATGTTAACACTGTGGAAAATAAGATTGAACTGATTTTTCAAACAACAAGGAGAGAGAAGTGAATCATCTTTCCAGGAAAATAGTTACAAAGTACAGAGGAAACGGTGTTTCTTCTCAGAAATAGTCAGTTTATGCGAGGAGCGATATTTCAAAAGGTCGGACTATTGAGAGGGATTCTATCGAAAAAAATGGTCGGTTTATGCGAGGAGTCGGTTTATAGGGGGTCGTTATAACGGGGTTCCATTGTATTTCTTTTTTTTACATCAATCATCAAATAGTTTAGCCAGAATCTCTGATGAAGACCTGAAACTCAGAACAAAACGCCGGTCCAAAAAAATATTTTTTTGTTTATTTTTTTTATTTATTTATTTTTTTTAAATCTCTTCTCATTTTAAGTAAATATTTCAAATGTGATATATTACTGGTGCTAAATGGGGTGGGTGGGTTAGGAAGGATTGCCTTTTAATATTTTTGTGTTATCTCCTCTTGTGAGAGTGTGTCATGTTGTACATTGACTAATATATTAGCTATATTTGTCTGTTTCAAAAGTAAGGTAATTAAGATAACCATAAATGGCGGGAGTGCACTATTGACCACTACTTAGACAAATCCCTTCTTGATCAACCATTTAAATAAAATAAAAAAATCATCTAAATATTTTTTTTTTTCAAAATTAGAACTATAGATATAGAAATAGTAATATTTGTGTAAAAAATTTCCAATCTTTTTGAATTAAAATTTTCAAGAGAACATAAGTATAACTCATGGTAATGTGTTAAGTATAACTCATTTTAAATTCTTATTGTCTAATTACTTTCTTAACCAATCTTTTACTCTTGTAAAATTGATATTTACTCCCCACAAATAAAATTTTAAATGTTCTTAGATGATGGCATCAGCATTCCTAGTGAATATTCGTCCTACCTCTGCCCAATACAGTCATGTAAACTTCATGCAGAAGCTGGGCATAACATGGTACCTATCGGTAAGTTGCCTGTTTCAAGGTTTGAAATGCCCTATGTTGTTCATCAATTGAATACCTATCCCATTTCACCAATTCAAAAAGCATTTACATTCAACCATCCGAACAGGGGTAAGTTATAATTTATTAGGAATTCATTTTCTAATTCACTTATTGGAAATGTTAATCCAAAATTTTTTATATTTTTCCAGACGAAGAAGCAGACAATAAGAGGTTTAAAACATTCAAATTTAAAGTGGAACAAGATAGTGTTCTTCATGGATTTTCTGGATACTTCGATACAATCCTTTATAAAGATGTTAAATTGAGCATTGTTCCTGAATCACATTCAAAGGGAATGTTTTCTTGGTTTCCCATATATTTTCCCATCAGGGTCCGTAATCTTTATATAATTTTATAAGTTATATTGATGAAACTAGTAAAAAAAAAAAAAAATATACTTAGCTACAATATATGATCAATTATTCATTATATATCTACTATCTATTCCAATATATATAACACTGCTTACATTAAATTTCAGTCAATAAATGTTTTTAAGTTATTAATTATGTGATTAAATAGGCTATAGAGTAATTTCTAAAAGTTATTTCAGCTAAAAGTAATTTCAGAACTTAAATAAATTATGATTTAAATAAATATGATGACTATAATTTTTTTAAATCTTTCTGAATCATTTTACAGGACCCTATAAAACTGAAAAGCGGAGATGACCTTATTGTTCACTTTTGGAGGTTAGCAGACAAGAAAAGTGTTTGGTACGAGTGGTGTGTTTCTCAGCCTGTACAAACCCCTATTCACAATCCTAATGGAAGGTCTTATAGTATAGGACTACTATAACAATGATCTTGAAATATTAAATTAAAATTTGTTTTTATATAAAATAACAAAGATAGAATGAACTTATATATTTCTAAAGTGTTACAGATTTGGTTCTCTTTATATATAGGCGGTATTTTTATAGTTATGATAAAAATTGATCTCAGGTAAAAAAATTGACCTTTTTTTAAATGTTCAGATAAATATGTCTAGCTTAAGCCTACGTTATTAAACTTAAAAGGTTTCTGGCTTTGGCTTATTTTTGTGTCCTTCAATAAAAACAATAGTATAAAATGATGGATGTTTTTGTTCACTTACTTGAATTTACCTTTTCTTGTTTTTTCATCTTGTCTTATTTTTTGTGAAAGTTTATTCAATCAAGACCTGTCATGAGCCTTGTCCACTGCAAATAAAATCTAATAAAATAAATATATGGTAAACCATTGAACTGACTAGGTTACAATAAAATACTTTGAAAGCTTGTAAGATAAAGCTATAGGTGGAATGGAACTGATACCAGGCTGCCTCTAACAAATACTAATGCAAAAGATAATTAAGAAGGCACAAACTTAATGGTTGGGATAAGTTATAGAAACCAGAACATAAATGAACTTAACATCATATAAGACACTGTCCAATGGAAACACACCACACAAAGACTATTAACTTAAAAAATCTTCCAAGCATGGACTCCTTAATATGGGCTTCTATCAAAGAAAAATACTGGGTAGTAGCAGAGGTTACTGTTGCTTGTGTGGCTGTTGGAGCTGAAGTCATATCAGGTACAGATGGTATTCCTGCGCCATACCAGGTAGGGATGGTACTCTCCCACCATACCAGGTACAGATGGTATTCTTCCGCCATACCAGGTACAGATGGCATTCTTCTGCCATATCAGATACAGATGGTGTTCTTCCGCCACACCAGGTACAGTTGGTATTTTTCTGCCACACCAGGTACAGTTGGTATTCTTCCGCCATACCAGGTACAGATGGTATTCTTCCACCATACCAGGTACAGATGGTATTCTTAGAGGACTTATCTTTTACAACCCCCAAGTCAAGCTAAGTTATTAAAATTAATTAATTGAAGTATGACCTTTCAAAGCCCATTTACACAGTAATATGTTACTGTACAATAGTTGGGATTCTGACATTATTGCCAGGCTAGCCTGGTAGATAAGACATGACAGTTTACAGTATATATGACAGTGAAGCTATTGTCTCATTAAAACATTTACACAGTAAGAACTTTACTGCTATGATGAAAGTATGTTGCTGTTGCCTTCTTTACTGTCAAATTTACAAATTCAAGAAACAATGTTTGACAAAATAATTTTTCATGGATCATGAATCAACTTCATTTCCTAAAATAATCATTTAGCAGATAAAATTAATTATTTCACAAATAATTTGTTTAATGAATTATTTTTAAAATAAGAGAAGATGGTCGGGGGATGCGGTCAGCAGAAAAACACAAATTAACAAAAGATTATTTATTAGTGCCGACGTTTCGACCTGATTTTCAGGTTTTCATATCAGAGTTATAGGCAGAAATTCTGGCTAAAACTAAAACGAGTTTCAGCTAGAACTATTTTCACCTCATTATTTTTAAAATATTACTTCCATTAAATTGTGCCCAGGACTTATACAAACGTGACTTCAAGATATGCTTTTATCATTCAACTGTGCGTTTCATTCGTCATTTTTAAGAAATGCCTAACCCATTAGATCAGTCACTGTTCCGACAGTTGACGAATTTACCTGCTGAAAAGGATATATTACTTCAAATGTTAACTCATGAACAGATAAAACATCGCTACTAGGAGAAACTAGGACTGCGGTAGTTGCAAGAAGTGACGTCATGTCGACTATTGCGATATTTGTAAAAAATTGATGTTTATTCATGAACAGATTTGCGTCAAACTCTGGAAATCCTAGTTTTTAAACCAAATAAATCATCCAAAGGTTGTTTCAATAAATCTATTAATTTAAATTTGAATGATTTTATTTTTCTATTATTATCCTCCTTGACCTAACATTTACTTCTTATATTGAGGTTCTAATCAGAAATAGTTAGCTATTAATAAAATATTTAATGCTTGTTTTGCCTCTTCCTTGTCCATCGCTAAGCTGAAACTGGAACTTTACATGTCAATGGTACACGTTTCTTTTGCAGTTAACCTAAAAGAAATAGCTGCCATCATTTTAATGTACTTATAATATTGTTATAAAACGTAAATTGAATTTTAGATGAAACACACCAATCACTAAAGATTTTTTACATCTTTCTCTCAGTTTTCAGACTCTCTCTAGCACTTTTATGAAAAGCTCACTAATATACTCTATTAAAGGAAAATTTCGTCCTGAAAGGTGATCAAGACCCATTAGAAGAAAGCAGAAACCATGTGGCCTACTTCGTTCCCGAATTTAACTTCTTCAGTTGCTTCCAGGATGTTAAAGAGAATGAAAAGTGTGTGAGTATTTATATTTATAAGACTTATATTTTCTGTATTATGATAGTTTCGAAGTATTCTAGTTAAACATATGCTTATTTTTGTTTTGTTTTTTATAAAGCTTCTCTTGAGTGCAAAAATGAAAAGATTTGTTACTATCTAGCCTAAATGAGAGTTTTTACGGAGCTAGGAAGAGACCAGAATTGTAATGGAGAGATATTGAATTTTCTTTCCATGTTCACTATTTACCCATGTCAGGGTTCCGAATCATTGGCAAGTGGATTTTTCAATAAATAGTTCAAAACTGATATTTAAGAAATAAATTTTAAAAAAAAACTTAAAAATTCTTTTATTGCCTAAATTTAGAATGGCTACAGATGAGCCATTCCCTAAATATGGTGCTATTTGGTTATAATTTTTTATTTTTAATCAAATAGTGTTGATTCGATTCTTTTTTTTTTTTGCCTTAAGAGTATGATTCTTAATTGTATTCTGAAGTAAGCGCACAATGCCATAGTTTTCGTGATATCTTTTTTTTTTTTTAAAAAAAAAAAAAAAAGAAGAACGTAATATCCACAAATATCATCCTGAACATATACAGATAGCAACAAATCTTTTAATTTTTCATTTTTGTACTCAAGAGAAGCTTTATAAAAAAAAAAAAAAATAAATAAGCATATGTTTAACAAGATTCTAGAATACTTCGAAACTATCATAATACACAAAATATAAGTCTTATAGGTATTGACTATGTTGAGAACTAGGGTGTGACCACTAATATAATAACACACTTTTCATTCTCTTTAACATCCTGGAAGCAACTGAAGAAGCTAAATTCGGGAACGAAGTAGGTCACATGGTTTCTGCTTTCTTCTAATGGGTCTTGATCACCTTTCAGCATGAAATTTTCCTTTAATAGAGTTTATTAGTGAACTTTTCATAAAAGTACTAGAGTCTGTAAACTGAGAGAAAGCTGTAAAAAATCTTTAGTGATTGGTGTGCTCCATCTAAAATTCAATTTATGTTTTATAACAATATTATAAGTACATTAAAATGATGGCAGCTATTTCTTTTAGGTTAACTGCAAAAGAAACGTGTACCGTTGACATGTAAAGTTCCAGTTTCAGCTTAGCGATGGACAAGGAAGAGGCAAAACAAGCATTACATTAAAATGATGGCTCATCTATTCTATAAAAAATAGAAATAAAGAAAAAGAGAGAGAATTAAATAAACAATTAACTGTATAATAAAACAGAAAAACAGTTTTAAAGTTTTTAAATATGTTTTCGACATGGTTAACCTAAATTTCACATACATACATTAATGGAAATTAAAATTAAGATCCTCAAATTATGAGTAAAATACGCGGCATGAGACAGTATTGATAACCTTCTGACCTTTATTTGATAAATATAATCACTAAATGAATTGTAACAATAGCTCGACAAAGCACTATGCGTCTAGAAGGAACTAATTGATTCAATCGTATTCACAGGAAAAATATCACTAGAATGGGTTTTTTATTGCTGGAAAACTCTAACAACATTTTTGTCTTAAAAATCATTTCCTCTTACTAGGAGTATACTTGAGAATAATCTGTGATACTGAATAGACCGTTATAGAGATAGCTTACTATCCATATCTGGTTGGAACTTCTAAATGTATGATCAACATTATAACCCGGCAGAATGTGAGAACATTAAACGAAAATAATCAAAATTATTTTATGAAAGAAGTATCCAACCTTCTCCTGACATGCACAAACAAAATAATTTATTTATTAACAATGTTAAATAATGGTTATATAAATAAATATAGAATTAAAAATAATAATGGTTTTCATCATCAAAAATATGTTATTATTAATGGATTGATGTGGTATTAACTTATTTGATTTCTCCCTGGAAATAATAGCTACATCTTTTAATTTATTTGATTTAAAGCAGATTACTTAGATGTATGAATACTTTCTACTCTGACTGTAGTTGGTCCCATATCAATTTTATCAGATTCCATTCACTACTTTTGTTTATATGCGCACAAAAGTACTTTTCTTGGCACACCTATATTTATTCATGAACTTTGAACATTCCAGAACAACTTTACATTCTATTGAGAACATTTCTACAGCACCACTTATTAAGGGTTCGAGTCGACTAAGTGGCATCCGGAGAGGTCCCACTCACCTGTAGAGTAACCCAGGGGTCTCACCCTTGATAGATACCTGAGTCTAGTTCGCTACAGCCATAATAAAATCAAGCTGATTAGGACTAATGCTTATAGGCTTAATCACCTACTAACATCTAACCTTTCTCTCCGCCTCAAATTACTCATACTCAAACCGGTCATCCTCTAAGAGCACCTATTCTCGCTAACATAGCCTCCACAACAGCGAAGTAACGCCAACTGAGTAATATTCTGAGACTTATGGATTGTCGACAGTGACGTAATTCATCTCACGGAAGCACATCAAATGATTGATAGCATCCAACATTGCACTTATACACAATCCAAGTCATTAACACCAGGACGCCCACAAAAGTTGCAAACATATAAACAGGCTCAGACTTAACTGAGAACTACTATCGTACTTATTACTGACATCAAGAAAACTGGTGAGCCCTTCATCAGTCAGCAGACACAATCCCTTTCTTTAACCCCCATTTAAAATGTATTTCAAATGCAGTAATAGAGATGGATTCTACCCATTCTTATTACACACTGCTATCAAACCCTACCTCAATAGTTCTCAAACGGGGTCCTTGAAATAAGTTAGTAATGGGTCATTTCACATCAACTCAACCCATTTTTTTTTTCACATGTTTTGTGTGGGTATTCTAGCCATTTATAGCTTTTGCTAAAAATATGACATTTAACACTATTTTTATCAATTGATTGTTTAGGGGTTTACCAGCTTACACCAAAAGGGTTTCGAAAAAAAAAAGTTGAGAACCGCTATTCTACAAACTCATGGAGCTTAGGAATACAAAATTCTTGAAATTACTATTTACCTTCTCTTGGAGAAGTAGTGAGGAAACGATAACGACCTATATACTTGGGAGGCTTGTTTTTTATATATAAAGGTAATCGGCTGATACCAATTGATGGTTTAATCTATAAATCTTCCTGGTCACAATAACTTTAAGAAGGGACATTACACAAATAAGCAGAATTGTTGGGTAGTCATTTAAGCATATTAATGTATGGAATCATTGATACGAATTGAATTCAATATCAGGTTAATACATAACTATAAAGAGGTTATCAGTAAACTTGTCGAGATATTATTTAAAAATTGCATAATTATTCTGATGAAATTTTAACATTGTTATTCACGTATATGTAAAATGTTTTATCAATCATGTTGGGGAAATAAAGAAATACTTTTGATTTTGCAATTAAGTTTTTTTTTCAACTTCCAAAAATTAAACTTGATTGAAATATAATGTCATTTCTCTTTGGTAATTTATAGCTCAACTAAAGGTTCTAAATTCATAATCTGAACCTGGACCATCCCCGTTAATAAATTGAAATCATTCACTTGTTTTAACATTAATATTTCCTTTGTCCCACAGTGAAATATAAATCGAAGAATAATATTTGAATAAGACCTCAGCCGATAAGATTGATTTGATAATTTCTTAACTCCATTGGGGTCCAAGATAAAATTCTGTTACGCAAATTGAGATAGTCTTCAGTTTCAGTCTCTAAACAGTACCAGAATAGTTTCGGTTCCACATGGCTCAGTCACTGAAGTATTTAGGTAGTGTTCAGCCTGCCTTTCATCAGATTTTAGCGTTTTCATGTCATACTGTCAAATCAATTAGGCTCTGCAATCAGAGTTATAGCAGAAACTACAGCACTTGCGTTAAAAGTAAGTCATTTTCTAAGATAAAAACTATTAAAAATTTATTATAGATGAGGGACCAATATGAAAGTTTGAATTTTCAGATCGGTTTTTCAGTGATAAGCATGAATGGGTCCAGGTCAGTGGGAATATTGGAATCATTGGTATATCAAAACATGCTCAGGTATCACAAGTCTTTAAAACAATTGTTTTTATTTTAATTAAATTAAGGATTATCATTAATTAATTGGTTCAATTCAGGAATCTCTTGGTGACATAGTTTATGCCCAATTACCAGAAGTAGGAACTGATGTAAATCAGGATGGTAAGACTCCTGCTATTAAGCAATGTTTATCTGCATGTTTCTTGTATTATTTATTAATATGTTTATTACAGATGAAGTTGGAGCTTTGGAAAGTGTTAAAGCAGCTTCTGAACTTTATTCACCTGTATCAGGGAAAGTAACTGAAAAGAACACTGAAGTAGAAGAAAGGCCAGGTCTTATTAATGAATCATGTTACGAAAAAGGTATATCATAGGTTTCAGATCATATGATATCGACTTTCTTTGTCTTTAAATTTTTAAAACTATATACATCATAATTTATGAAGGCAATGAGCCTTATTGTGCCATGTATTGATTTGCAACTATTATTGTACTTTTACATATTTCATTCAAAATTTTGAATAAGAATGGCAAAATGCTTAATTTATTTTATTTGTAATCTATAAAGTTTGGTATTTTAAAGCTTACGTAACTTGTTATGTAATTTATAAAAATTGTGACATGTAATGTAACTTTATTTTTGGATACCGTTTATATAACTTATTTTTATGTATCTTGAATTAAAATATCTATAACTTATGTAATCCACTTGCTCTGTTTTGTCAACGTTAATTTTATTGAATGGCCATGTTCATTTCCAAGAAATAGTATGCAGTCTTTAGATATACAAATATGTTCCATCATAAATTCAATATCACATTCATCTTCTTCTCTAACATAAGTGATATTGGTCAGAGCACATACATGGATGTCAAAATGAGTAATTTTCTTTCTATTTTGTTGTTTTCCATTTTCTTGTCAAACAATAGATTTTTTTTGTTCATCCCTACATGTTCATTTCTGACATAGCTGGGTTATTCTAACCAGGATTACTTAACTATTTAACATATATTGCTAATCTAACCAGAGTGGAATGGTTAAGTTTTCATTCTGTGGAACTGCTACGAAATAAAATCAAGGTGGTGGTGTTACAGTTATAACAGCTTTGAAATAGGTTGCCTACAATATTTTATCCTGTAGTTATTCTAATTTGACAACCATCCTTTTCTACCCAGGGTGGTTAGATGTATTTCATATTATTTCCCTAGGTTAAAGTTTATTTTTAAAATTTGTAATATATTTTCAAAATTGTAATATTCTTGAGGATATGAGATAGAAAAGTGACTTCCTTAACTATTTTTCAGTTAATTACTCAAAAGTAACTAATAAACAATTGAGGTCTTTCATTTGAAACAAGAAATCCTTACATAGAAAAATTACATTTATTTGTTTTCAAATTTTTATTTGAAAAAAGAAATATTTTTCCTGTCAACTTCACTGCTTACATTCAATGTACTTCACATTTTATAATAAATTCCAAAGGTAATTATTTTACATTATACATAATTATCAGAAAGTGGCCTTTTATTTTTTCTCTCTGGATATTATGTTTTGTACTTTTTCTTTTATTGGTTTATTGCTTGAATACTTTCTTTAAAAAACTATGCCCGCTTTCATTTAATAATAGGTATTCTTTATTCCTTTTTTAATTCTATTAGGTTTCATTCTATAAATCTTAGGAAAAGGTTGAAGAAAAAAATTGTTATATCATATAAATATGTATTGTATATATGTCCGATAATGGAATTGATTGGTATGCTGTGTATGGTAGCAACCCAAATGTATTTGGGCAGTATGGGTAAATAAAGCATCTCTCTCTATTTATACGCATAACATGTTTCTTGAAATTATAATTTGCCATGTTCAGACATACTTTGTCACCATGTTTTACTGTTTTAAGTAATACATGTTACTTAAATTATTTTGTTACTTTAGCTAGGCTTCTAGATGTTTATTCCTTGACTCATGGCCAATGACTTCTTATTTTTTTTTTTTCATTTTAAGATAACCTTCACAATCTATTTCTGATGTCATACCATCAAATATTAACTCACTTGTCATTTCCTGTTTTTATATTAAATAATTAATCTAGGATTTATTGCTTCAGTATTATTATTGTTAAATGAGCAACCAGTGGTTTAAATTGTATTATTGTCTTCTTTTTTTAAATATCGATTTAATACTTTAAATATTGTTGCTTGCAAATTAGTTAATATTAATCTGAAAGTAAAAATGATTATTGGTCTTTAAGTAATTTCTGATCACTAAATAATCTTTAAATCACCAATATTTATAAATTTGATAATATGAAAGTAAAGGTCATTATGCCACCTTTAAATACTATATACTATCTTATATAAATCATAGCTAACTTTAATTTTACTTTCTCCTGTTATCTCTCTAAAAAAAATTAACAAAACTTAATTATTTCAGGTTGGCTGTTCAAGGTAGCGCTAACAAAGCCTGAAGAATTGGATAAATTAATGAGTGAAGACAACTATGGAAATTTCTTAAAAACAGCTCAACATTAGGTCTTTTAGATATTATTTGAATTGTTAACTTTCCAAAATCCACCCAAATCATACGTTTTTATGTATTTGGATCGATTTTGGAAATTAATAGCTCAGTTTATAAATGTTTGTGAACATAGTGTATATTTCTTAACCAAATTTGATATGTCAACAGAAACATTTCTGTTAAAGGACTATTAATTTTTTTTTTTTGTAGACTTTATAATACTAGCAAGCTATTAAATTATATATATTACTGAAAATTATTATTTTCCTGTTGTCATTTTTAAGATTACTGTAGTCACCAATTTTATAATATAATGTAAATCTTATTTATATATTTTCTTTCATAGTTTGCTTGAAAAATAAACCTGCCAAGTTCATGAGTCGGTTAAGCTTCATCACTACTTCTAGCTTCTTTTTTTCTGTTTTATTTTTGATTGCCATATTTTTTGAAAGTTTCTTTTGCTGGAAATTATTATTTTTCTGCATATAAATTATTATATTATGCATATATATATATATATATATGATTATATTTATTATGTATATTTTAAGGTTAATGATAGGTCATTTAAGAATAAAATCCATGGGAGCAGTGCTTATTAAAATGTAGCAGTAGCCACACAGAAATTTTCACATGCATAAGGGAAAATGTTTGTTGTGTTTGATTAAATTGATACTTTGCCCATTTTACATTAAACCTCAACTTTCCTCCAAATATGGGCTAAATTGGATGATCCATTTTTAAAACTGGGCCTGCGTGTTTAAATATGTTTATGTAACAAATATGTTTAAAGTAACTGACAGAATCTGAAAAAATCGGTATGAGACAAATTCGTTATCAATTCATACTACTCCTGAAAATTTCTTCTAAATCAGATTAATGGTTATACCTGATTGATCCATTGTGTCCTAATACAAATTTGATTTCAGACCGACTTGGAACCAAAATTATGTTTCTAAAACTTGTAATGGCTTGGTACAATAGTAAATATAAAACAAGCGCTTTTCGACCACTTATTACTGTTGTAGTTTTATTCAATATGTAAGGGTATTTTATTAGGTTTGCCAATATTCTGATCCTTTTAAAATACTCCTTTGGCGTAGGGATGTGGTGACCCAATCGCCCAGCCGAAAAGTTGCAATCAGCTACCAGCTCTCCAGGTTGGAGGAACATATACACACACACACTATACACAAGGTCAGCTACAGTACACACCCAAAAATCAGCTCCCCTAGGAAGGGGTGCAGATATGCAGGCACCAAGGAGGCAGCCCCACCAGCATACTAGGATAGTAGAGAGGGTTAGCGGCCCCACTACCTGAAATAAAGTTACTAGGAAACCTCAAAAATCAGTCTCCAGATGTCTTGGTTTAGTGGTCAACCAGGAGATGATCGCTGAATGACATCCTGGGGAAAAGGTGGGATTTGAAAATTGTCTCTTTGAGTGGGTTTCTGAATTCAAGTACCTTGGCTCACAGGATAATGTCATTATGCAGATATCAAAAGAAGGATAGTGGCGAACAGATGTTACTTTGGATTGAGGCAACATCTATCAAGCAGGTTAATGAAGAGAAAAACTAAAATTTCTCTGTACAAAACTCTGATTCGCCCAGTTCTTACATATGGGGCAGAGACAAAAGAACCATATCAGAAGTTGGGAACATTTGAGCAAAAGATATTTGGACTGGTGTTAGTAAATGGAGAGTGGAGATGGAAAATAAATGAAGAGGTTTACAACCTCTTTAGCGAGCCTGACATTGTAAGTCTTATCAAAGGATATCCTCTGAGATGGGCTGGACATGTGGCCAGGATGGAGGAACAGGAAACTCCTATAAGATTACTGAGGGAGATGGTCCATGGCCGGAGGAGAGTTGGGTGCCACCGTCTTCGATGGATGGCTGTGGATGCGAGGTGTTTGGATGTCTAAAACTGGATGGCAGCAGCGCAGGACAGAAACTTCTGGAGGTTGCTGGCTGAAGAGGACTAGACGCGTTAACGTGTTGTAACGCCAAACTAACTAACTTTATAAGCAAGCTTTTTGATTAGGCATGTGAATTCCGAATTACTATTACAGTTTACTTCTTTCTTGTTTTGTAAATCAAGAAGATATCCAAATTTGGAAATACGTAATTATAAATATCTAAATAGCACCTTTCACAAATTCATCAACGAAAAACTACAACAGTAACAATGAATCTAAATGTGTATGTGCGATCATAAAACCAATGTAAACTTGGAAGTCAGGACTAACCAAAACTAAGAAGTCCGATATCAAAGAAAACTGGAAAATAATACGGAAGAAAAAGTGGTAATAATACGAAATTTTCAAGCGCGATCAAAAATACGTCTAAAACCTGATAAACGCTGTCTTTATCAAAAAAATGTTGACTATAATGGAAATTGAAAATTCCCGTGTGAGATTAAAAATCTAATTCAAGAATTAGAATCAAAGAACAAACTGTGATACGTTGGCATGCAAAAAGTTACAGATGACTTGAAATGCTATATTATCAAAAACATTCAGTGGACTATAATAAATTGACAAGCATAAAATGCTGTGATAACAGGTTTGAACCAAAAAGTAGTTAATAGTCTCGAAATAAGTGCTCTTAATGTTGCGTATTATTCCTCATAATTAAGGTAATTCGCCTCCATAAAGCTTGCTTCAAAGGAAAAAAAATTGCATCTACTTTCAAATTGTTGGTTTCAATTACTTCATATCTCTACCTCCAAAAAATTGTCTACTATGTCATCAAATTAGAAAGCAACTGCTGTATTTTTTTTTTTTTGGTACCATCTTACAACAAATCTCTTTAATGAGGTGTAGATAGTTGACCGTAGATTAATGATTGGAGAAGTTTGTCGGGAGGTCGAAACGTCGGCATAAAATAAATAAATATGGTTTTGTTTATTTATGTTGTTCTTTACTGACCGCACCTCCCCTCGACAAACTTCCGCAATAATTAATAACAAATCTCTTTCATTTCACTAGAAATGGTGATTTTTATTCCGTTGAAGATACTTTCCACTTCTACTGATAATAACTCAATATTCAAATTCTTCTTCTTTGTTCCTTATAAGATGGTAAAATGGTTTATTCCTACTTCCTTCTTTCAATAGCACATGTTAGCTTCTTAGTAGGGGTAGTTATACTTACTTTCAGGAGAAATCATCCTTTGTCTTGACAGAGTCGCGTTTCACTCAGTAATGAAGCCTTTATTGCTTAGAGTATCGCTCTTATGTTAAATCTTTATGACATCATAAATGGAAGGATCAGAATAATTTGAGAAAAAAATATTTCGGCTAAGGTGCAAATATTTAGTCAGAAGAGATATAATCCACAGAAATCTGTATCAAATATCGATACTGACCGAAATATCATATTGGTGTTATTTGTAATATCCTAAGGAAAATAGTTTTTCTGCGAAAGATATATCAGTATCGCCATGAATAATAACAATATCCGATGTCAGGTTACACAATTTCAAGTAGTTTCCTCTTTTGAATATATTCTGTATCGATTCTCATTTCTACTTTAGAATATCCACTGCCTGCATTACTCGAAATTGATGTTAAGCACTTTTAAAGTATTTCCTGTCAACTTCTTCCACAACTAAATTTACGACTTGTTTAGTTTAAATTTTGTATTAATTAATGTAATGTTTTTAATTTTTTATTTATTCGTTCATATACTACATGGTACTGTGAAGGATAAGTAAGTATTTTATTTAAATGGATTGGTTTTTACTATTCAAATCTTTTTCATAATCCTCCTTCTATATTATCTTTTTTATGGTTATTTATGTTGATGTAGTATTCGTATAATTCATTATTTTTTGTTAAAACATTGAATTTATTTATTATAAACTGGGATTTATTTATTTAATTCAACAAAAAGTAAGGTTAATAACAACAACGATAACAAAGTTACAACCTCCCTTTTGTAAAGTGATTTGTTTACATTTCAGTTTCAATTATATGTCAGAAATGCCCGTATTTAAAAATCATTTTGAGTCCAATAGTTCCAGTGAACCTCCAAAGAAACCACATAAAACCATTAGATTGAATATAGACTTGACACAGATGAACAGAGAGGGCAGTGTCATTCTAAATTACAATAAATTATTGAATGAAGAAAGGGCTAGAATTGAAAAAAGAGAAAAAGGTGATACTAGAGATGGTAAATGTGAAAAGGATAGTAAGAAACTGAAGTTTTCAGACAATAGATATATTCATAGTTATGCAGAGTTAGGGGCTGGGTATGATGATGATGATTCCTTTATAGACAACACTGAAGCGAACGAAGAAGGGCTGCCTGATAATATGGACACTAAGTATGGTGGTTATTATATCAATTCTGGTGAATTAGAATTGAAGAAAACTAGTCGACAAGAAACATCATCATCATCTGGAAGCGATGATTCTAGTGGGAGTGAGTCTTCATCTGAGGAAGAAATTAAAAAACCTACTGTGAAGAAGGATCCACAAGATTCAGGTGATTCCAGAAAACATACTAGTGATACTGAAGTTAAAAAGAAGGCCAAAGTGATTAATGTACCATTAAAGGAGAAGAATAACAGTGATAGTATGTACGCTCTCTCATTGAAATACCTTACTCAAGACAATTAGTGATATGTACGATCAATTTGTATTTATAAGGTATGAACGATTGTCTTTGTTATATTTAATTATAAAATTTTCGGTCATCCTCCGATTTTGTAAAGACAACCTGATCTCCTGCACTGCCATCCCTGAAGTGTACCTGTATGTAAAGTTTTTATAGTATTATTCTTATTTTGGCTATGTGTTTTGGATTTTGGAGTGTATAAACTGACTAAGATTTATTTGATTTTATATTATTTGTTATATAAATGATTGTTTCTTACTTGACATATTATTTCAAATATTCCTCATGCTTTCACATTAAGTAATCTATAGATCTTTCTTTGTTGAACCTATTAATGTTAATATATTTTGTTGTTACTTTCTTCCTGAATCTGAGGTTTCATTGACATTTAATATAATTTGGGTAAAATTGATAAGATAGGTTTTTAATTTTCAAGAAACTAGTTGGTGCACTTAAATAATTAAAACTATTACTTGTCTTTTTACTTATTTTTTTCAGAGTATTTTTAATTATAAGGTCATTCCATATTGAATCATCTATTCATGGCACCCTCTCAGATTTTGATGAAACTTGTCAATAATGATTCTATTACGATCCTAATAAAACGTCTAAAATTTGTTCGCCCTATCATTTATAATTTCTGTTAAATTACATTTTTATTTGAAGCCTTAGAAAGCATAGATTTAACCTGCTCCTGTGGATAACAGAAGAATATTCATAAAAGTCTAAAAGATAATGGATCATTCCACATCAAATAATCTACATCATAAAACCCAATCTCTCAAATTTAAATGAAACATGGCAATTTATTAATTAATTCTGTTAATATCCTGATAAATCCTTCAAACATTTTGTTCTCTATCATTTATAGTTTATTTAACATTTATTTTTTAATTTTATTAATATAGTAAATGTTAAAACACGCCTTCTGAAGCTTCAGATAGTACTAAATCAATAAAACTCAATTAATTTTTCTAAAATTATGAATGACAGAAAACATTTTGGAGGT
>NW_027114767.1:215040-217478 GCF_000696795.3 Halyomorpha halys | reverse complement strand
ACAGTTAATATTAACCCTTTAATTTCATCCCAAACTCTCCAATCCCATATCACAACTGAAAGAATGGTGTCAGAATTGGAAGATCAAAATAAGTCCCATCAAATCACCTTTACTCTTCGTCCCAAACCTATTTACTGCCCTACAGTATCCTTTAATAATGTTGGTCTTACCCCCTATAGAACAGATCCACTACTTTGGACTATATCTGGACAAATAACTAACTTGGAATCCTCACACAACACTGAAAAGACAGGAAACTGCACGTTGATTCCAACTATTACTACACTTACTAGACAAATGGTATAAACTTCCTATTCATTACAAAAGACTGTTCTACATGACTGTAATAAGCCCTTTCTAAAAATACGGAGTTGAGCTTTGGGACTCTGCTAAACCTTTGAATTCCTCCCATATCCAATCCTTTCTCTCCAAAATCCTTCATAAAATCCTCTATGCTCCTTATTTTGTCTAAATAAAATCACCCTTAAAGAACTAAATGTTCCATATATAACTGATCTAGCCTGAACCTGATATCAATCCTTCATTATAAACTCCCTAACCATCAAAAGCCACTACTAGTTTCTTCTTGCATTCCTGACAATCATCCGAGGCACTTGAAAAGGAGGTGGCTTCGAGACCATCTTGTGTAGAAATATTATTGAAGTGCTACCAATGTGTAGTTTCTCCACATGCCTGTATCACTCCATTATGGTCTTACATCAAATTTACTAGATGTATTTTTATGTAAATACAGTTGTAAATAGCAATAAATAAATTTTATAACAATAATTCTGGGTGTACTTTAAAGGTGTGCTTTCTGAGGTTTCTATAGTGGCAGATAAAAAAATAAAATAAAACATTTATCAAGAAATGGGATGTGTTATCAGGATAGTAATAGAATTATTTAGGTCACGTTTCATCAAAATCTGAGGGGCTAGATGTTAGGATTGGGTGATTGATGTGAAACGACAAGTACCCTATAGGTACAAAACACTTTATTGATAAAGTTGATTATTGATATAGAATATTATTATTTATTATATTAATTATTTATGAAATTCCTCTCAAAACTTAAAACTGAACCTTACTTTTTTTAAATTATTATTTATGTTTATAGCTAATATTCTTAGTCAATACTATTCATTATGTATTTTTGACCATATGAGTTTATTTCATGCTGACTTTATGTACTATACTGGTTGGATAATTATTTATTACAATGACCCGTGTCATTGTCATGCCATTATTCGCTAATAATTCCTTAATGTTTAATAAAATTATTTATTTTCTTAATGCTCTTGAACTTTCATCCATAATTTCATGATTCCCCATTCAACCAATCAGAAGTTTGAAAGATCATTTTTTACATACATGTATACAAAGTGACTTACACCCCTTCCATTCTTGCCAGCTTGTACTATTTATTTTCCTTTACATGATGTCACAGGAATTTTATTAGTATATCTAATAATCAAGCATCAGACTGTGTTTTATAATCTAAAGAATGTTGGTGTCAAGAATTTTATTTAGGCTGAACCCAAAGCTTTATCACATTCTAGTATAATCGTTTACATTTAGGACTTGAAGATCAAGTTTATAGTCTTTGAAAAAATTGAATCAGCAAAATTGAATCAGCATTCTAAAATTATAGCATAGGTGCACTTTTTGTTTTTATTATATTTCTATTTTTTATCCACTTTTGATTTTGCACAATTTTGTGGTATTTTCGAGTTAGTGCTTTTCCATTGTTATATCTGTAATTTTATGCATGGTATATTTTTCAATTATTGATTTGGAGTACTCACATATTTTATCATCCTTTTATAGCAAGTTTAGAGATTAAATATCTTTCAATCATTTATTGATTGTTCAAAATCAAGGTAATGCAGCTTGTTAAGTGAACTAATGCTTCTTAGCTAGTAAAAATGCACCATATCACTTATGGAATTCAGTTAGTATATTGTTCTTTAAGACTAGAAAATAAGGAAGGTAGGCCTGTAGCTCAAAAGTTTCTGTGTGTACATACATGAAAACCTCAAATAAACAAAAAATTATTTATTCGTGGCGATGTTTCGACTTGAATTTCTGGTCTTCATCAGGGAGTAAAGGCAGAGATTCTGGCTAAGCTGATACTAAATTACATCACTATTGGATAAGTTTTGAAGACTATAGTAGGCATTAAGATTTTCGGCCTCATTTTTTGGGTTTTCTGAACTAGTATGAACTACATAGATGGTTAGATGGTTTTAATGTCTCTCAGCTAAACAATTACACAAGAGTCCCTTTTTCTAGAGGATCTGATAGCTGAGCGAGTTGGAGTATGGCTTGCACAGTTCTTGGTTCAGAACATTCTGGGTTCAATTCACAACCATCTGGGTCAGTCAATATTTATTTCAAAGCAGCTCTGAGAAATGAACCTTGACATTTGGAAGAGTCGA
>NW_027114767.1:214103-214660 GCF_000696795.3 Halyomorpha halys | reverse complement strand
ATAGAATAACCTCAATTGACAACGTTTATAAAATAAAAATTAATTTTTTTTTTTTCTAAATTGACAAATAAATTCAAATACTCTTGCTAATAAAATTACCAATAAACGATTAACTGATGTGGATATAGCAGTACAGAATACTGAATCCTTGAAGAATCAAGTGTGTCCAATGACTTAATAAAGCTAGCTTAGATATACGGCTGCGAAGCATGTGCTTTCACAGACACACTGAAAAGCAGGATCAAGATATTTGAAAGTCCTTCGAACAATGAGTCAACCGCAGTGATCTGGTAAAAAAAGTCGTAATACAAGGGGAAGAACTAAAGACTACTGCTTTCAGGGACGGGTCAGTTTATACCTCATGCTAAGAAGGAACATGTTCGTAGCAATTTAACAAGACGCCGCTACACAATAATAGTGGTATTCATGATGTGTTAAATGTTATAAGTACAGATTTTTTTTTTTTTTTTTTTTTTCGAACCCTCTAAAAACAGAAATAAATGTGAGTTAGTAGTGCATTACTCTTGGAATCCTCACACAACACTGAAAAGACAGGG
>NW_027114767.1:209575-212737 GCF_000696795.3 Halyomorpha halys | reverse complement strand
ATAAGTACAGGATTGTGAGCAGCCCTATTTAAAGTCATGTTAAATGCTTACAGCTCCTAGCGGATTTTCTGAGCAACGTGTTTAGTAACCTTTCCTTCCAAAGCTTCATGTTATTGTTTACTTCTAACTTTTGATTACTGTAATTTATTACAAAATGTCTAAAATAAAACACAAACTACGGGTAAGTAACGTAACATGACAACAAATAAAACGGTGACAAGCTCAGCTGCACTCTCAACTATGTTATATCGTTTTAACATGGTAAAAGAAGGAATTATTGCTCCATTTAACATAACTTTTTCCATTTAACACGCTTTAACATGTTAAACTAAAGATCATGAATACCCCTATTAGGGATATGAATGCTACTATAGCTGGTAAGAGACCACGTGGGAGGCCAAATCCAAATGGATAAACTGAATCAACGATGATGTTCAACTGCAAGTAGCTAACTAAATATCAATTACCCAAAATAGTCAAATGTGGAGGCTGAATTCGGGCTGGCATAGATCTACGTGATATGTAAAGCCAATTGAAATATGTACGTATGTATATTTATAGACTAGGGTAGGTATTTCAGTTACTTAAAAATCGATATAATAATTAGCAGAAAATGACAGCTAATATTTGAAGTAAACTCAGTATCAGAATCATTCACAAAGCGTAGCAGTGCCTTAATACTTTTTGTTGGCAAGAAATAAAATTACGGAATTGGTATTAAAAAAAAAAAAACTTACATGCTTATTTTGTCTCCATCAATATGCCATTTTTTTTTTTTTAAATAATGAAAGTTATAATTAATTAAGTGTAATTTACTACCGAACGGTCTCTCTTGGTTTGCCATTTCAAAGTGATGTCGATTTTAAGAAGAAGCTGCAATCACTGAGTCCTGTTCTTGGCAATTATTTATTCTGTTACTATAGTCGTGGATCGACCCTGGCCTGTAATTATGTACCAAATAGAAATAAAAAGTTGCTGCAAAAGGAGAATTTTGAGGAAATACAATATAATTGTGCTTATATTATAAGTAACAATTGTAATTACAGTTTATAACTTATAAATTGTATGTATAATATAATTAGAAGTAAAATAAGGGTACAATAAAAATGTAAAAGATATGATGATGAAGCTATATTGTACTTGTGTACTTAGAGTACGTTGGTTTAGAGTTATTATTGCTCCGAAAAAAGCTTCGGTTATGGAACTAAACATTTTTTTTCTCATTCAGATACTATTTCTCATGTCGACCTTTTCATGAATAGTTCAGTCAAGGCAGAACGTAGAAAAAACATAAAAGTACAGTCTGGTTAGCATTGAAAAGAGACAGAAGTAGACAATACTATATCTCTTGGTGACACATAAATCAACAACTAATGGATTTTTTTATTTGTTATCGTTTCCTTGGTTTTTTTCCTACCATTAAATATAAACTTTTTAATAAGCAATAAAGATATAAGTGAACCCAGCTTATTTATAATATTATTTCTCATTATTTTTGATATTTATTCAATTAAAAGTTTTCTTATTTTCTAAAACATAAGCCGATGTCATCTACATCAAGAATGATGGGGGGACCCAATATGGTTGGAATAATGGGCGTTTCACTAAGGATAATGTAAACTTTAAATCGTCAAAGGAAACAGCAAAAGTCGGGAAACTAGGAAGTGGCTCTCATACCGTTACTAATCCTAGGTAGGATAGAGATTTAAACACATTGGAAAATAAAAATCGTTTCTGGCAGCTTGATTAACTGCTTTCACTTTCTTAGCGTTCAATAATTAGTAAAACATAGTTACAGAGGAGAAAGAATACTGCCAAATTTCTGAAAATATGAGTATTAACTTGAATGTGGACACAAAAAATATGCTGTTTTTAGTTTAA
Organism: Halyomorpha halys; assembly: GCF_000696795.3. Lineage (NCBI taxonomy): Eukaryota > Metazoa > Arthropoda > Insecta > Hemiptera > Pentatomidae > Halyomorpha > Halyomorpha halys. The sequence goes on along the minus strand of NW_027114767.1, from coordinate 210,856 downwards.
TAATTTAGTTAAATTAGTTAGTTTAGTTTAATAAAGTTGTTTGTCATTTAGAATATTACCTGGAACAGTTTTACACTGCATGAATTTATAAACACTATTTGCCATCCGAGTAGTGTTTCATGAACAACAAAATTTTATATTTTGTAAACTAGTATAGTGAATTCATTTATAAAAAATATTTTAGGTATTCGTTAAAGTGACTGGGATCAGTATTGCGGGAGTTTATCATAACACACGTGAAAGTAGCAGTTAGTGGTTCCTTTCCAGCAGTGGTTAGTAGATGATTAGTTCTGAATGTGAAAGTAATAAATTACTGGAAAAAATCCATGCCACCCAAGTTGGAGGCAGTTTTTTCTGGCGTATTAGTTTCAAAGTCTATACTTTAAATTTCCACTTCCGAAAAGATCTACAGTTGGTAATTCTCCCATGAGGCCATTCGCACGAATTCGCATAAAAATTCTCACTGTTTTTCGTGATACTTCTGAAAATGAACTGCTCATTTGCCCCTAGTGGGCGAGGATTATTCGAATAAAGTATTGGATCGTTCGTACGTTTTCGTCCAAACGTGCACACATTCAATTTCGCATGTTTATACCTCGTTAAGAAGAAAATGCGGATTTAATGCTCAAATGCTTGTCAACAACGATGATAATTTTATCACGGATAAACTCAGTATGAAATAGTAATGTTACGGATCATTTGTTAGACATTATTTTATTGATTGCTGGATTGTTAAATTTTTGTAAATTATTGTTCAGGAAATTTTATAAAAATTATGTGGCAGAGTATACGCCCAAATCCGTTTACAAATAGGTCCATTATAACATAAATCGTAATGGATTGACTTCCTCATCAAAATATTAATTAATGTATAATATTAATAATGAAAAATCGAATTACAGATAACATTGACTGATTTCTGAATTAAAAAAAATTCGTTTAAGAAGAATCTGGCAAGTAAAATAGTAGTCATATTGTTATTCAATTGGTTCCCTGCATCAGCCTACACGTTTGAGTCCTTGAATAGATCTTCGAGCTTCTAGTTTTTTCGTCGTCTCCAAACCTACGATAAAGTTTAAATCGTCAAAAGAAGATGTATGTGTCGAGGTGGCTGTGAATAGTTAATTAGTCTTGACTTCAATCGAACCTTGATTAGAGGTACTATATATCTGAAGGCCTCGACAATGTGTTTACACACGTAAGGATGAATTGACATGATGCGTTTTATGGGAACTAGCCGTAAATCCTCGCAGGATGGAAACTTCGCTCTGTAGGAATCTA